>NC_051182.1:32829392-32941892 GCF_013339695.2 Rhipicephalus sanguineus | reverse complement strand
TTCGATCGGAAACAATGACTCCCTCCTCGCCCACTACCGCTCGTGGCGTCGTCACAATCCCCCCGCTGCCGGTCAATCAAGGAGACGACGATTGGAGAGAGGAGGAGACGGGTGTGCGCTCGCAAAGTGGCCCGCGAGCCAAGCGCACGAACTGCACGCACGAGAAGGGTTCAATAACCCCACCCCTAGCGATCACGCACACTCACCCTTTTTTTCTTCTTTCACCGGCGGCCGCAAAACGTCGTCGTCGTCAGGCAGGCCTGACACGCGAGGACGCCTCAGGCGAACTCATTCATCGACTCTCTCACTCTGCGGCCACAATAGATGGCATACACAGCGTATCAACAAACAAGCAAGCGATTGAAAGGGGGGGGGGGGGGCTCTCAGAAACGATACAGTGAGAGGAGAGTCAGGCTGATGCCACATATCTTGAAGCCAGGCGTTGAGGCTAGGAAGTTAACCGTAGAAACACGCGTTCCTCGGCTAGATGGTGCTTCGTTAAAGATGAAGCGCTCAGGCACAACCGCGAGGAAGGGAGACAATGGAATCCCCCCTCCTTTTTTTCTTTCCCATGAAGTCGGGGCGGGGTCTCAAATTTGGTCTCGTACGCGAGGAGCCCATAAATAAACTCACATACGAAGGAATAAAAATAACGGGCGTATTCATTCCTTCATATGTGAGCTTATTATATTGCTCCAGTGTGCATAAGGTCAAGCTTTCGAAATAAAATTGAAAAAGAAACAGCGAGGAGCACTGGGAACGTCGACCGCGCAAATACAGCAGCGCTATCATACTTTATTTTTATTATTGTATAATTCGCACGATGAAACGCCGAAAACTCGCAGCTAACGTCGGTGGTGCGTGTTCCCGAATTTCGGTGTGCAATGTGGCTTCACGGCAATGCATGAAAGGTACTACTGAAAGCGACGGCAGAAAGTGACAGCAAATGCAGGACGGGGAAGCGACCCTGGTGACTGAAACCGAGTTTAGGAAAAATTTTGCGACCTTCAAACATCATAGGGTAATTGCAATCAAGGTGTAAATTAAATTACTTTGTAGTTGAAAAGGGGCGGGCAATATGCGGGGACCTTTTTTTAATTTAGAGAGGCTGGTTATGTAGGCGAGAAAGTGCGGTAGATACGAGTTTAAGCATCCGGCTCTATATACAGTGTAACCCTAGCCGCCGGTACAATGGTTACGGTGCTCGGCCGCACCGTTACCTCTCCAATCGTCGTCTCCTTGACTGACCGGCAGCAGGATTGTGACGACGCCGTCGGCCGTGATGGTGGGCACAGGTACAATGTTTACGGTGCTCGGCCGCTGACCGTAAGCTCGCGGGTTCGATCCCGGCCGCGGTACTCGATTTTAAATAGAGGCGAAACGCTAATAATAATTGTTGGGGTTTTGCGCCCCAAACCAAAACCCCCCATATTATGAGATACGACACAGCGGAGGGGCGGGGGTGGGGGAGGGGGTTGTGGCGCTAGCAGTCGGTTATTTCACGAAACTCGCTAGCAGACGCTGCCTGCGTCGGCATTGTCTCGCGCGGGCGAGGGCGCGTTCTCGTTCCTCGCGAGGTGGTAGTTCAGCGTTCATCGCAGAAAGAGCGTTTCCGCAGTCAATGCGCGCCGTTCGCTCTCTCCTACAAGGTGCTGAGGCGGTGGCGCCCTCTCTTGCGCTCAAGCAAATGGACAGGACATGACGATGCACGCGGCGACAGCAGACGACGATGCACAGCCGACAAGCCGAGACCCTAAGCTGCTTCGCCCCTAAAAAAAGTGCTCAAGGTCTTGACGCACGCTCACGAAGGGACGCATCTTCTTGCCCCCTTGCCATCCTCCTCCCTGCGTAGCTTTCAGCGCACTCGCTAATACGAGAGGAGAGAGAAAGCGCTTGAACCGTGCTACAAATCCATGCGACTCTGCTCGTACTTGACGGATTCTCAAACTTTTTGCGGCAGTCGATTGTTAAGGCAATAAGCTCCTTTAGTGAAACGATTCGACGATTACTTGGAAAAGAGTTGCAGGGCCCCTTTAACGTGAAACGCTCCCTTTGTTAACGTGAAATGGAAGAACTTGCTGTTTTGTCCGCTAAGCTGGCGATAATCAACCGGTCGAGCATGTAGAAAAGAAGTCTGACGTTGCCGCTGCGTGCAGCATCCCGAGAAGCACGCCGAGTACGGTACTGAACATCAAGGCCGACATCAGGGTCAAGGCTTCCGGCGCCCGACAAGAACGCACAGCTGCGTATGAAGGTGTTGAGGCACTGTTTACATCGATAACGCATATTTTCGCGTATAACCCGCGCCTGCACGTAGCCTGCACACCCGGCTATAATTCGCGGAAAAATTTAAACAAGCGAACAAAAAAAAAAAAATCTCCGCGTATTGCTTTGAAGCAGCCTTCCTTGCATTATCGTGAAGCAGTGCCGTGAAGCCAACTTGCGCACCGAAAATACGCCAATGATTTAACCTTATTATTTTGAATTATCCGGTAGATCAAACTAATTACAGTTTTTCTTTGTTTATTTTGCGAGTTCGATATACGCGGGTTAGACTTTACGAAGCAGATATATATGCGCGTTAACTTTCAATCTCTAGAAGCGGGAATCCGAAATAAGTGTGCGTGAAGTTCTTTCTCAGTTTGAACAGTTTTCGAGCCACACAGGTGTTTCGTGATTCGCAGACACGATCGCTACAGAGTGATATGTGCGCGAAGCTTGCCTGTTTGCTATGTAGAGATCTCGCGAGTTAAGGCCTTCATCAAGATGAGCCTTTTCATCCATTGCCTCGGCGGCCACATTCGAAACAAAAGGAAACAAAACTTAACGTATCCTACCAGTAACGCTTACTGGTTAGCTTTGTTAACGACATGAGGCGCGTGCATGCTGTAACGTTGCGCCGCGCTGATCCCAGCAGCCGAAACATTTGCCCGGAAGCGGGATCGAGTATCGGATCATGACGAATTTCGTGGCGTCTACAAAGCTTTGTGAGAAATCCACATGTCACTTGCAGCGTTGTGCAAGAAACCGGTTCACAGCTTTAAACCTTCAAGGACGCTCGCTTCACCATGGGGGCTTCTGCGAAACTATCTTGCCGCACATTGCAGAAAAGTCTAAAACACAGCTACAAATCGCTATTCTCCGCTTATGTTTCTGGCCCTGAACAGTAATATCGCCGACGACGCCGAAGAACAATAGCGGGACAGCGCGCGTCAACAGTCGAAGCCTTGACTTCGAAAAAAGAAGAAGAAAAGAATATCCCTAGTCACCCGTTGTGCTGTTCAAATGCACTTTCAAAAGGCATTCGCTGCATTTACTATACACCTGGAATGGAACAAACGAACAAAAATGATGCGCCACTCACGTCTGAGCAGTAGAATCCGTTCTTCCGGGAAATGCCGTCCACCTCTGCACACACAAAACAAGAATCGAAATAAGTCAAAAGCCCCGGTAAAGCCATTTTACTTATTGGATATTTATTGTATCCTCTCTTAATACATCGTTCACACTTCTGTATCAGTTGGTCTGACCGACCGCTCTCTTAGTATCACTGTTTCGCTGGACTTTTATTTTAAGAGTGAAGCTGTTTCAGCTATCGGCAACTTGTGCTCCTTCGTGCAAAACTCCTCAGGTGGGTATGCGCCACAGCGATTGGGCAGGCCCCACTACCGAGTACAGCAGGTGCGAGCGTTGAACGAGTACTCAGCTCGGCGAAGTGGAGCACGTGAAACATGTGAGAGAGAGAGAAAGATAAAGAAAGAAAGAGAAAGGAAGAGAGATATAAGGACAGAAAGAGCGTGAAAGAGAAATAAATAGAAACAGAAAACGCCAGGCCTGCGCTGATACCGCAGCACAGTCACAGCGAAAGCTGGAAGAGCGGCGTTTCTAGTGCCCGTTGTAAGCTCTCTTGGGGCTACAATACAAGTACACTAGAACGGTACCCACTACGCCATAAATCACAATTTTTGTGAAGATGGGAAGCACCTACTAAGCCATTATTCGACATCCGGCGGAGAAGCGAGGCACCAGCTACAGGTCTGTAAGGCATTATGTGCACTTTGTTGACGCGACGACTGACGACGATGAAGAATTATGGCTCATCCCTGTGTAATGGGTTGGAAGGTTTAAACGGCCCACCAGTTATGTAATTTGCATTCGGTGACGCCCGGTCGCTATTTCCCTCGCCCGTCATGCTGTATAACATACGTTGACGTGGGAGAGAGACGGAGGGGGAGGGGAAGAACTTTACTGAGACCCCGAGGAAATGGATCATGCGCTTATGGGCTTCCTTGGCAACCAATACAAGTGCACTTGCGAGGAACCCACTACGCTATAAATCATTGTAATTTTTTAGAAGTAGGGCACCAGGCACTGTGCCATTTTTCGTCATTCTACAGAGAGCCGTGGTACCTGCTAAACGCATGTAAGGCATTATGCGCACTTTGTTGATGCTGTGCCTGATGACGATGAAGAATCATGGCAGAGCTCTTTGTAATGGGTTAGAAGCATTCAACAACCTACTCGTTGCGCAATTCGCATTGTTTGACGCCTGGTTACAGAAATCGCGTTGTGCGACGCTTGGTGCTTATTTTACTCTTCTACCACGCTATATTGCATATGCTAGTGTGGTTCCTTTCCGACATGAAGCCTGTATAGGACCTTTTTGCAAAGCAGTTTCAAGCACCGGCATAGCTCAGAGGTTGAATACTGGGCTCCCACGCAGAGGGCCCAGGTTGGAACCTCGTTCCATCCTGGAATTTTTTCTTATTTCGTTTTTTTTTTCTTATTTCGAGCGATACTGGTTACGGACACCGGCGGCGGCGGCGGCGGCAGCGGCGGCGGCGGCGGACAACTACGGCACCAAAAACGGCCGGTGAAATGATCTCATAACAGCTTTCGCTGTAATACAAAAAAAAGGTGTACAATAAACAGAGAGAAAGAGAAAGCAAACAAACAAAGAAAAAATATACAGAAACAAGAAAGCAGCTGCGCTCTTCCTTCAGGCTAATGAGAAGATGCCATAATTTTGTTTTTGTTTTACGGTTCCCCCTCTTATAGTAACCGCTTCATGTAAGCTGCCTCCTCCCTCTGCTCGATTCTTGGCTCTTGCAAAGTGTACGCCACAAATGTGCATCACCATCCTCATCACTTTACCCACCCACAACGAGACACAGGCGCTAAGGAGGAAGTAGGCGCGCACGTCTTTTCGCCTCCGATTCGATCTCGCGCCGCACAAATCAAATCACGTATAATGCAGTATCACGAATCGCTAAGCAATTATGCTCGTATAATATATACGTAAGGCCCGCCTCTATTGTGCTGTCAGTCCAGGAAAGTGATAGAGAAACACATGGTTGAAAAGTGGAGATATTTCCGCATGTAGCGAGCGAGTCCCGGTCAGTATGAATGAAATGGCACACACGGCACCTAACACACACAATGCAATGTACAAAATTGAAGTTTCCATTGATTATACCTCTGGCTCGGGAAAAACCTAAAAGCGCCTTCGTAACGTAAGACACCGGTGTTCTCCCTAATAATAAGAATTTGTGCGGTTTTACGTGCCAAAACCACGAAACGATTGTGAGGAACGCCGCAGTGGAGGGATCCAGAAATAGCGCCTGAATTCAAATTTCGTCGCTTCCTTGTCGCGTGTAGTTCCGGACTTACGTAACAGAGGGCGCGTTTCCTGCGCGCCAGGCGCCGTAAGTTTCGATATCACCTTTAAAATTCGATGACGAATATCTCAAATTACGTGTAACTTATGTTTTCTAAAGAATGGGCATGTCATAAAGTGTCGTGCAATATAGCTTTCTATTATAAACAACTGCCCCCAAGTCAATAATTAGAAAGTTAATCAAATAGTTTTTGTTAATTAGTCGCTACAATCATTTCAGCTGGGGCAAAGTATTTCTGCCTAGACGTGGAGTTCATGCGCAAGAACGACAGGAGCCTGACCGTTATAGTAGAATTTTTATTAAAAAGTCTGTGGCGACGATAATAATTTTTATTTAAAAAAAGACACCCTGTACATTGCAGCACGTTACCATATGAGAAGCGTTCTGCGATGCCGTTTGGACTTCCGATGTCATGATTCAAGCAGTGCATTTGCATTTCACCCTTCTCGGGTGCAACAGCCACGACAGAAGTGGAATACATTTCTAGGCATGCTGGTGCCTTATAATTTACCTCTTATATCGCATATATATGGGGCACATTGATTGATTGATTGATCGATCGATCGACTGATCGAGTGATCGATTGATTGATTGATTGATTGATTGATTGATTGATTGATTGATTGATTGATTGATTGATTGATTGATTGATTGATTGATTGATTGATTGATTGATTGATTGATTGATTTTCTGAGGTTTAACATCCCAAAACGACTCATGGTATGAGACACACCCTAGCCGGGTGTACTTCGGATTAATTTTGACCACCGGCGATTCTTAAGTGTGAACCCAAGTCAAAGCAGAGTTTCGTCATTAAGCAGAGACCGCTTGCTCAGGGTGAAATGCAGTCGTTCAGAAGATTGTGTGCGAAAACTGCTTTCGAGCCTGCGCACGCTCAGCCACTTTTCTGCGATGAATATTTTGTTTTCACTAAATGCATAACGCCGAAAGCGAGCAAGATTGAATAATTAATCATATTCCGGAGCTTTACGCGTGCAAACACGTGCACGTCCTCAATAGGGATAACGTCATTGACGCAGCCGGGGAGGGAGGTGGTTAATCCGCGCCCCTGGAGTTCTTCAATTTTGCATACAAACAAACGCAAGGGCATACGTAAAAGCTGAATATTTTTGTATCCACGTAAATAATTTTTGTACTCACAGAGCTTATATTTGCAGTATTTTATAAGGGCTTCGAGTTCAAAACGTATTTCCCGTTTTTTTTTTAATGTTTACCTCGTGCAGAGTAGCACTGATGTTCATATTACTTTCGTTCTTTTTGTTGCATTTTTCTTTGTTTTGATAATTTTTTCATAATAGAAATAAATCTGTTTGGAATTAATACCGTAGAAAAGAACAATTCTTCTATCATTTGATAGTCTACACTTTAGCATCAATCCCTTTCTGTGGCAGGAAAAAGATATTTCCTGGACTACCCAAAAGCAACAAATTTTTCCGCGGTCACGAAAGTGTTCAGATTTGATTATCAGTCTCTTCCATAGCCTGGATGGATTGAAGGCGCGGCGCGACATAATACTGGTAGCATCTGCATGTCTCACCTGTCGTTATTTTTGAACGTGCACCTAATGTAAAGTAATCGCCTTTTTTCTTTTTTTCTTTCTTTGCATTCGGATACATTAACATACGGTTGCAGGGATCCAACTCGCGACCTTGCGCTCGACAGCGCAACGCGACATACCCACCGAGCCCCAACTGTACCTCCATGGTGTCGCGTAGAGAAGATATAAACAAACAGAGGAGAACATCGATTACCTCTGGCCGAGCAGAGAGGACGCTACAGCAGGTACACAGGCGCAGTGACCGGACAGCGGAAGTTCGCGTGGCGCGCACTTCCTCAAAAGCTGGTGCTGACGGTGGGTCGAAGACACGTAGAGCACGTAGCACGCACAAGGGCAGACGCAGGCGACCGTACGCTTCCCTCCCCACGGGGCTCGAGCCGGCGCTCAAACTTCGGGCGACATGGCCAGAGCGAGTGGGAGCCTCGAAAGGGGGCGGGCCAACGGACAGCGCGGCGGCCGGCCGCTGATACGAAACACGCGGCGACGAAAAGAGAACGGGGGGCGGAACTTCGGCAGCACCTGCTCGGCGGGTCAATACTGAACAGTGCATGCGCACGCATGCACGAAGGATCGAGTCGTTACAACTCCGCTGTTACACGACGAAGAAAATTAAGAAGAAGACATAATGTGTAAAGGTAGAAGAGGTGTTTCCTACAGCTTTTGAAAAGAAAGAAAGAAAGAGAGAAAGAAACCAAGGAACAAAGGAAGAAAGAAACAAAGAAAGAAAGAAACAAAGAAAAAGAAAGAAAGAAAGATAGAAAGAAAGAAAGGAAGAAACCAAGGAACAAATAAAGAAAGAAACAAAGAAAAAGAAAGAAGGGAAGAAAGAAACCAAGGAACAAAGGAAGAAAGAAACAAAGAAAGAAAGAAAAAGAAAGAAAGAAACAAAGAAAGAAAGAAACAAAGAAAAAGATAGAAAGAAAGAAAGATAGAAAGAAAGAAAGATAGAAAGAAAGAAAGATAGAAAGAAAGAAACCAAGGAACAAATAAAGAAAGAAACAAAGAAAAAGAAAGAAGGGAAGAAAGAAACCAAGGAACAAAGGAAGAAAGAAACAAAGAAAGAAAGAAACAAAGAAAAAGAAAGAAACAAACAAACCAAGGAACAAAGCAAGAATGAAACAAAGAAAGAAACAAAGAAAAAGAAAGAAACAAAGAAAGAAAAAGAAAGAAAGATAAACAAAGAAAGAAAGAAAGAAAGAAGAAAGAAAAACAAAGAAAAAGAAACAAAGGAAGAAACAAAGAAAGAAAGAGAAAGAAAGGAAGAAACAAACAAAGAAAGAAAGAAAGAAACAAAGAAAGAAACAAACAAAGAAAAAGAAGAAAGAAAGAACAAGATGAAACAAAGAAAGAACAAAGAAAAAGAAAGAAAGAAAGAAAGAAACCAAGGAACAAGAAATAAAGAAAGAAAGAAACAGAAAGAAAGAAACAAAGAAAGAAGAAACAAAGAACAAAAAGAAAGAAAGAAAGAAACAAAGAAAAAGAAATAAACAAACAAAGAAGGGAAGAAAGAAACAAAGAAACAAGGAACAAAGGAAGAAAGAAACAAAAGAAAGAAAGAAACAAAGAAAAAGAAAGAAACAAAGAAAGAAGAAAAACAAAGAAAGAAACAAAGAAAGAAAGAGAAAGAAAGAAACAAGGAACAAAGCAAGAGAAACAAAGAAAGAAACAAAGAAAAAAAGAAAAACAAAAAGAAAAAATGAACAAAGAACAAAGAAACAACAAAGAAGAAAGAAAGAAGAAAAAAGAAAACAAGAAAAGAAACAAAGAAGAAACAAGAAACAAATAGAAAGAAAGAAGAAACAAACAAAGAAAGAAAGAAAGAAACAAAAAAGAAACAAACAAAGAAAAATAAAGAAACAAACAAACCAAGGAACAAAGCAAGAATAAACGAAGAAACAAAGAAAGAACAAAGAAAAAGAAAGAAAGAAACAAAAAAGAAAGAAAGAAAGAAACAAACAACAAGAATAAACAAAGAAAGAAAGAAAAAGAAAGAAAGAAACAAAGAACAAACAAAGAAACAAAGAAAGAAACAAGAAAAAGAAAGAAACAAACAAAGAAACAATGAAAGAAAGAAAGAAACAAAGAAACAAGAAAGAAACAAAGAAAGAAAGAAAGAACAAACCAAGCAATAAGAAAAAGAAAGAAACAAAGGAAGAAACAAAGAAACAAAGAAAGAAACAAAGAAGAAAGAAAAAAGAAGAACAAAGAAAGAAAGAAAGAAACAAAGAAAGAAACAAACAAAAGGAAGAAAGAAAGAAACCAAGGAACAAAGAAAGAATAAACAAAGAAACAAAGAAACAAAGAAAGAAGAAAGAAAGAAAGAAAATAAAGAAAGAACAAAGAAGAAACAAGAAAGAAATAAAGAAAGAAATAAACAAACAAATAAACAATGAAATAAAGAAAAATAAACGAAGAAACAAAGAAAGAAAGAAAGAAAAGAAAGAAATAAAGAAAACAAAATGAAAAGAAGAAAGAAAGAACAAAAGGAAACAAAGAAAGAATGAAACAAAGAAAAGAAACAAAGAAAGAAAAAAGAAAGAAAGAAACGAAAGGAAGAAAGAAAAAAGAAAGAAAGAAAGAAAAAGAAAGAAACAAAGAAAAAAGAAAGAAAAAACAAAGAAAGAAAGAAACAAAGAAAGAAAGAAACAAAGAAAAGGAAGAAAGAAAGAAACAAGGAACAAAGCAAGAAAGAAAAAAGAAACAAAGAAACAAAGAAAGAAAAGAAGAAAGAAAGAAGAAAGAATAATAAAGAAAGAAAGAAAGAAAGAAATAACAAACAAAGAAAAATAAAGAAATAAATACGAAGAAACAAGAAGAAAGAAAGAAAGAAGAAAGAAAGAAACAAAGAAAAAAAGAAAGAAACAAACCAAAGAAACAAATGAAACAAGAAAAAGAAAGAACAAAGAAAGAAACAAGAACCAAAGAAAGAAACACAAAAGGAAAAAACAAAAGCAAAAAAGAAAAACAAAGAAAAAACAAGAAAGAAAGAAAGAACAAAGAACAAAGAAGAAAAAGAAACAAAGAAAGAAAGAAACAAAGAAAAAGGAAAAAGAAAGAACCAAGAACAAAGCAGAAGAAAAAGAAACAAGAACAAAGAAAGAAACAAAAACAAAGAAAAAAGAAAGAAAGAAAGAAAGAAAGAAAAAGAAAGAAAGAAAGAAAAAAAAGAAAGAAAAAAAAGAAAGAAAGAAAGAAAGAAAGAAAGAAAGAAAGAAAGAAAGGAAGAAAGCCGCGTTCTGACCACGGCCTATACAATATTTTGATGTAAGAGGAAAGAGGAATCCGCCGGTGGACTAGTTGGTACATGTCTTGATATATACTGAGTATGTGCCAATCTTTTTCATTTATCTGTCTTCCCTTCGTTTTCGTGTTCCTTTGTGCTGCGCATACTTAGTATCTATCAAGGAAATGAATGAATGAATTGAACCTTTCTTTCGCAGGAGAGGAAGGCGCTCGGCCGCAGTTTGGGAATAGGTGGGGAAGGGATTGTTGGGCGAGCAGCATAAGCACAATAAACTAACATCAGTTGTTGTGAATCCGTTTTCGGTAGCGGTTCAATGGAGTCGCTCTCGCGCGAGATGGTCGACCTCTTCTACACCACTCGAAACAGGCCACTTATACTAGCATTGTTCGCAAGTGCTTCTTGTGCTTCATCACTCGACTGTAGTACGTTTCCTAAAGCGCTTATGTCGTCCAGTGGAAAGGGTTGGATGTGGGTTCTTCCTCGCGAGAAAGCTGAGCAAACCCAAATGAGGTGGTGTAAATCTGCTCTGCATAATTCTTGACAATGTGGGCATCGAGGAGCCCGATGTTGCACATGGTCCGACGCATTTCCAATAAACATGGTGGAGCAAAACAGAAAGCGTGCAAAACACTTGCCAAAGCAGTCGCTGTCGGAAGGATTCTTTATGGGGCACCTGTGTATGAGTTCTCCGATCGACACCTCCGTGACCTCGAAAAGTTACACAGGGCGACCATCCGTACGATAGCTGGACTCCCGAAGCACACGAGGAGCTGCTCAAGCTTGTGCCGATACCACCAATAAGGGACATAATCAATGAAGCACGAATTCGCATGCGATGTCGGCTTGATAACACACCACAAGGCAAACAAATCATGGCATGGGACAACAGAGTTCATGCGCGGTTGGGGCACGAGGAAACGACCACAGCACCACCCCCTGGGAAGCACCGCTGAGCACACGGAAACAACAACGACCGATCGCTAGGCGCAACACAAAAACCAGGCAACTCTTCGAGAAAAGGCAGCGCCTCAGAAAACCCGAGAAAACCATCGACATCTACACTGACGCAACAATGATCCGCATCCCGCTACAATGGCTATCACAGTTGCCAGCTTCCCGGTGGTGCACCCTTACATGCAGAGTTGTTGGCCATATGGCGAGCGGTCAACACTATTCCGATTGACGCAGGTAACACAGCAAGCGAGAGTCTTCGAAATAGCTTTCGTATACTGACCGATTAGTACGAAGCGGTGGCTGAACTTACAGCGACAACGACTGAAGATGCGGTGGCCAACGATATTAGAAAAAAGTTCATGGGATTACAGGATTGCGGAATCGATGCGGAAATTTTGTGGACACCGGGACACACTGGCACGGACGGGGGAAACGAAGCCGCTCATGCGGTCGCCGCGCAAGCGGGTGGGCTTGACTTTTCATTGAGCACCCCACACCCCAGTTCGTCGCCAAACTTGGCGGACCTCAATCCCTACCTAGAAATGCTGCGCGCAGGCTCTCCTAGCAGAGCATTAATGCATTATATTCGCGTAAAATTGAAAACAGACAGTAAACGAAGGCTATTAGAAGCTACACCAGCACCTCTATTAAGCGACAAGGGCGGACTTACTCGCCAGCAAGAGATATTTCTGAATAAGGTTATGGCCAATGCAGCATACACACCACACGTACTTGACAAATGGATTAGACCCAGACAAGCAATTGGAAACACATCAAGGAAATAGAGACAGCTCAATGAAGATGGAAAAGGGCTTTACTTGATTAACGCGAACTGGCTTCGCGGGATGTTAGTGTTCTCTCGCGACCCGAATGGTGCGAATACATCTTAAGAACTTAAGAGTCACAGGTCACGCATGTAAGCGAATCACATAAATGTGTAGTGCTATATTGACAGAAAAACTTACAAGCGCAAATGGAAAGACAATGGACGAAGGTGAAAGTTTACACACACCACAAGCGCACAGACTATATATATATATATATATATATATATATATATATATATATATATATATATACTGCGCTCCAAGTTATCTCTAAATATTGTATGCCAGTTACCCCACCTACCCATCTCCTTACAGTGCCACGGCTGCTGGTTGAAACGGGCACTTTTTTTCATCCAACGACCGTAACAGTGCCATCTTTGTTGCCTCTGCTATTTATATACATTCCCTTTCCCACCTCGACACCCTTCGTATCGCTTAGTGCATCACACATGTAAAGTGTGGCGCAGGAATGGTGGTGGTGCTCCAAGAGATGCGATCAAAGGATATTGTACCACTTCAAATCAGCAGCGGTGGCTTAGCGCGGTCATGGCTCTGCGCCGATTTAGGTTGGCCACAATGAACGAGCCACTCAAAGCAATAGATAGAAGGCACGCGTAACAACTTGGCAGCAGGGGCGGACAACGCCAAGTGCTCGCAAACTTAGCGAAAACGCAGCTGTATAGAGCTTACTAAACAACATAAGCGCCTTATGGACTAAAGGGGCAATACAAACTCGCTGGAAACACGGAACGGTCACACCCATGACGTAACCAGGAAGACTCAGAAAGTAACGAACTATACGCCAACTCGTCTAAAATGTGCGTGTTTGTCGGTACGTATTATTAGTGTGTATATGTTCAATGCTGCAAGTGTACGCCCCTGCAGTTTTTTAACAATACCGCGCGGGCGTTGACCCCTGGACACTGCAGCGCCTAATATAGGCGAGAAGTAACGATATTTCCTACACAATGCGCAAGCGCGAAGAGCGCACACGTGCGTGAGTACCGTCAGCTGCGTTGTTTGCTTGCAGATGCATATACACGCACTATCAGCCTTATCTGTGCGATCATGCGTTCAAAACGAAGGTGTGAGGCTGATAGTCATATCGCTGATCTCGTTGCTTCTCGCCGATGTTACAAGCTACCGTATCCTGGCGTGGACGTTCGCGCGACATCGTTAACCCATTCCCTACCGAAGACGAGCTGAGCTCATCCACGCTGAAAGAAGCGGTTGAGGGCTCCGGTTTATTTTGCCGACTTCTGTTTGGCTTGAACAGGTGGTGCAGTAACAAACTTAAAAACGGGTTCAAAGCATGCATTTTGGTCGAGAAAGGACTTGATTCATGTACACTAAATTAGAAAATGGCATCCTCCTTTGTGCGCGCGTGCCGGAGAAGCTCCGTTCAGAAAGAAAGTGCACTTATTTGCCGGAATTTCGGGAAATGAAGAATTTCAGTTCTGTTGTAGCAGCGACTACACACAGCAGCATAGTATATCTCTAAACCATCGCATTCGGACACGACCACGTCTCGGCGTATCGGCAGTGGACGCCCTTAGCTGTAAGCTAACGCCCACCGGCGCGTCCAAGGTTTGTTTTCGCGGATTCACTTCCCTGCGCTTTATTTATTTTTTACTTCAAAGAGACATTTTCTGCACAGAAGACTGGAGAGGTTAGGCACTTTTTGTTGTGCAGTGAAGCCCAACCTCCGCACATTTTTAAAAAGGCATATTTTGCGTCTATCGTGCGGAACACACGATAGACGCACGATAGACACAAACACGGAATTTCGACCAATTTAACGTACACCTAAATTTAAGTACACAGGCCTCCGGCATTTCGCCTCCATCGAAATACGACGACCACCGCGGCCGGAATCGAACCCGCGTCTTTAGGGTCAGCAGCCGAGCACCGTAACCACTATACCTCGGCGGTGGCGTTAAGCTTATTGGACTGATGGAGCTTAACGACCACTGTACGGCATGCATCTCAGGCGATTTTAAAAATTCCGTACACCGTTTAAAAACCAACCACTGATGTGTCCATCATTGCAGATAGCGCGAGGCATTACAGAGATACAAAGAGGACAAGCCACAAGCCTTCCTTGTACACCTGTCCTCGGTGAAGTCTCACGCTGCCTACAACAACGAATCATTACCAACTAGCCCTATTAACTTGTCTAAGTTACGCTGGTGTATATGTAGCGTGCATCGTCGCCTCACCCTTGGTTCTGGCCCGATACGCCTTGGCGCGACGAAGCTCAGTCCAGCGGAGACGGGGCGTCGGCGAGTATCGGGCGGCGGGGCTTTCGACCACTAGTCCCAAATGGCGACAAGTCCAGCACACTTGCGACACGAACACGTACAGCGCCAGGTGGGCCAGCGACTTTGCGAACGCCACGATGAACATTGTTGCGCGACGCTGGGGGTCAATCTCGTTGAAGCGCGCAGAATAACAAAACACGCTCCCTAAGGGAGCTGAACGAACAACACGGGACGAGACCGGGACGACGAAATTGCTGAAGGAACAAGGGGCGAAGTGCGACGCAAAAAGCCGGACGCTTGCTATTGGCCCAACTCGGGCGGTTGGCGGGTATCGCTTTCTTCGATAAACTTTAACCGAAGGAGGGGGGGGGGCGCAATATCTGGTGGGTAAGCGCGCAAAAGTGAACGCGCCGCCGGCTAGAAAATCGTGTTATCTCTGAACACGTTTTAAAGAGTGCAAACAGCGCGGCTATGTAAAGCGATACATCCGGGAACTTCGGAGGTCACGAGGGGGACCGTCGTTTGGACATACGGTTTTCATGGAGTGAAACGCAACAGCAAAGCTTTAAGTACAACTGGCACGCACAAATGCTCCTGATGCACACACGTCACTTGCTTAGCCCTAAAATGCCGCTTTTCACTCCGTGAGCACCGCACAGGTACTGACAGAATTATTGAGGCGAAAGCCTTAGATGCCTCATCAAACGTGAAAACTGACCGTCGGCGTCCCGCATCGGCGGCGTCGGGACAAAACGAGTGAGGCAAAAAAAAAAAAAATCACGTGATGACGTCACCACATGTCATCATGACGTCACACATTGACGACATTTGTGACGTAATTATGACGTCATCATGTCCAATCATCATCACATGACACATATCTTGGCCAAAGGTGGCTCGATCACGGAGGCACTGCAAAACCTGGTGATGTACCTCCGATCCTGGAGGCAGTGCAAAACCACGTTAGGTGCAGAAAGCTTTCGGAGGGTGGCGGGGCAGTTTCAATACATCGACGGAGAAGCAACAGAAGATGGCTTTCGCCTTCGAGTCGTCCTAAGTGAATGCATAAGGGACCCTGTGGGTTTTCCGGAACGACAGACAGGCAGGCGCTACAAGCGGAGCGCGCCTATGGAAGAAATAGTGCCATGGTCTGCGCGTGCGCGGCATGACTATCAAGCCTCGCTCCACAGTGCATCTAGAATGGCATATTGCCTTGCGCCAAAAGGCTAGCGTTAGGTGCTTCTTTGCGCTAAGCAAAACACCGGGCTTTGCCAGCGCTGTTCCCAGTCCCGCACCATAACTATAATGCAGTCACGATAGTGGTGTCGAAAAGATAAATGGCGCCAGACGGAACAAAAGATCAAAGGCGCCCAAGCACTGGAACTCGCGCGCATGCTCCAACGCGGGCGCACACACAGCGCGTCACAGACCCCATTCGCAGAGCACTTCTGTGACACCGCTAAGATCCACGTAGCGCAAGCGTTTTGGCGCAAGGCAACGTCAGTCTAGATGCGCTCAGGGAAAGAATCTTGCTTGCGAGGAAGACCGCGCACGCGCAGACCATGGTTGTTCCACCGGCGTGCTTCGTCGGCTAGTGGCCGCTTTCCTGGACTGCACTGGACAGGGGAAAAAGTTTCGTGTCCTGCAGGACGCTCTTAGCGCGTAACGGGCGTCTACCACGTAGGGACCGACAGGGAATACCTGGCGTTCCAAATTATTTTGTGAGCGCATGTGCAGCCGTCAGCACGGTTAACTCGAACGCTACGCCGCGTGGCCTCGACAGGCTTCGACTGACGACAACGGCGCCAAGAGGTGGACACGGTATATTCGCAGCAGCCAACGATAGATGAAGCACGGGTCGATTTCACTGATAAGTTTCTCTTTCTCTTCTGCCTGACCGGCTGGTCGAATACACTCACTTGGTAGTTCCGTTTCCACCACGTCTCGCTTGTGGCTGCGTTCTCACGCGCACCCATGAAATTCGTTGCCGTATGCTTATCCAGTGGCGTTGGCTTATATCGACAATGAACCATTGCGTGCGACAGCTCACGCGCCGAGATGCCTGAAATTGGGCATGTAGGAAAATGTCTCCGCTCCACTAACGTCGTCGGAAAAATACGTCAGAGTGCAACTTATCCTAAGGTGCTTCTTCTTCTTATTCTTCTTCCCTACATGCCCGGTTTCAGTTCCCTACGGCATGTAGGGAATGGTGTTTCAGCTCCACTAACGTCGTCGGCTATTTGTTGGGCTAACATTGCCTTCTTCATTTTTAGTGGAGCGGTGGCCAATAGTGGGATTTACCCTTTTTATTTTTTTGTGGCGCATACCCGTTTTATGATGGACCGTGACTACACGACCCACCGCGACGACATTACACGCGGACAAGCCGAGAGACCTAAAAACATTCTTGATCCCTTCGTCATAGGAATCGGTATAACACGAAAGTGAAACGTGTCTTCACGGGAGTATAGTTAATTGTTCACTATACATTAATGTATGTGAGCTTGCACAATGTCTATTGGTGTTTGGCAGCTATATATAGCTGCCAAGCACCAACGTCAGCGCGGGTACATCCACGTCATTGACGTGAATGCACCAGCGCAGACGACTAGTGGTACATCTTCCTACCGAAGACTAACGCCCACGATCATAATTTAACCGTTGTGTTAGCTGAAGCAGTGAACATACACCTGGACACAGCACATGGTGAATCCCGCGCAATGATGACGTCAACAGGCACATTAAACACTGGTGCTCGATATGCACTGATTTAAAGCGTCGTCACCGGACGAGACAAACGCCAGAGTGCGCGCTCCCTAGTAATAGGGTAACCTACGCCTGTGCTCGTGCATATATGACCAGTGTTGTAGGCGTTACTGAAAAAAAGTAACTAAATACGTTACTCGTTACACTATAAAAAAAGGAACGCGTTACCGCCCTACATTACCTACAAAAAAATGTAACGCGTTACCGTTACCGTTACCGAAAAAAAGTAACGGACGTTACCTCTGCCGTTACTCCACAATCATAAATTTTAATCAATGTGTCTTTGCTGCAGGAACCCGAAATAGGAATTTTTTTAAATCTCAAATTTACGTTTCACATAAAGCTTAGAACACAAACAACGATTATACCCAAAATGCTGATTTAACGAGAATTATTTGCACAAATGTACCACACTTTAGCTACGTTATAGTGGCTTAAAGTTGCCTGTAGAATTGCATGTGATGGCTTCTGACTCTGGCACATGGTGAAGCCATTTTTCTCAATGTGACATTATACAAACTATGACATTCAGTTATTAACGCTGTCCGCAAAGAAAGCATCACTGAACTTTCAATACGTTTACAGTAATTCTGACGGCGTGCTTCTACTAGCAAAATAGATGCGCAAATTTTGTAGTAATAAAGGAATGATTTAATGGCCTAGTCACGGAAAAAAATATCTGTGAATATACATTTTTGTTCACTTTAACCCATATAACCTGTTAACCTGTATAGAGTGTTTAAGATCAGCCTCGTTCGCTCGGGAGTTCTATAACCAGAAACTTAACTGTAGTTGCAGATAGAAAAAAGAAATATTCATTTTCAAAACAAAGTTGATAAACCTTATCAACGTTGTAGCAAATTATGTAGCAACTATAAAAAATGTCGCATATTTAGACACTTTTCAAAAATAGTTTCCTTCGCTCTACAAGTTCCAAACAATGTTACTTTACTCTTTGTTGCGCATACATGTCCTACACAAAATGTCTTTGTAACGGTAATATTTGCGTTTTTCATCACTGTGAACGTTCGAGAACAACAGGAAATAAAATCGGTCCCTCTGTATTGAATATATTCGCTATTTTGTGCTCGTAAATTATGCAGCTAATAATAAAACTAGGTTCCTCTTCAGGCTACTGTGTGGCATGCGCATAAAATACAAAATACTCAATTAAATCTAAAACATCCATTTTCGGATCCGTGACGATCTCTCGTGGAATCACCCGTTTGCGGTAACCACCTGCCGTGTAGCTACCTGTAACCGTGGTTAGCCGTAACCCTAGTTAGCTTAACCGCGATTAAAGCTGTTCGTGTGACAGCGATATTCATGGGTTTTGTTTGAAACAGAGCGACGCCAACCAAGGTAGTGAGTAAGTTTTTTTTTCCGTTACAAGAAAAAGTAAGACGTTTCGCGTCCCGCTCGTTTTCTTTTTGAGGGTCTTCTTCTTGCCGTGGGGTCGCATCTTTTCTCCAAGAGCACCTGTAGACCGGTTGACGTTACTGGCTGTCGCCTGGATGGGTCAGTATTCCACAAAAAGCCGCTTATAGTAATTGGCTTCTAGGTCAACGACGCGGGACTTGTTAAATTCGATGCGGTGGTCTTTCACCACGCTGTGATCGGCGAGTGCACTCCTTTGTCACTCGAACTTGCGGACGTCGTTTTTATGTTGCCTCACGGGGAAGTTCTTGTTTCCCCCGCGTACGAAGCCTCACGATCAGCACATGGTATGGAGTAAACTAGCCTTTCGCTTCTTTCTTCGGGCGGCCTGTCTCTTGGGCACGAAAAGGCGCAGGTGCCAGCAGTCCCCCTGCTACAATCCACTTCCACGAAAAAGATGTCCGTACAGTTTCTCATGGCGGATTCCGCGGCTTTTTACAAGCTTTGTGTGGCGATGGCCCAACTTTTTCCAAAGGTAGTCGGCGCGTCTTAGGAATTGGTCCCTGCATTTTCCACAAACAAAAGTGATTCCGCCCGCACTTTCTTTGTTAATGCCTGGCAGTCCGACAGCATTCCGAGGCTGCGACAAAAGAATTCGTGGTGGCGAGCTCTGGGAAAAAGGCACCTACAGGATGAAAAAGTAACGAGTAACGTGACACCTCACGTTACCGAAAAATGTTAACGTAAGTACGTTACCCGTTACAGTTCCGAAATAGTAACGAGTACGTTACTAAGTTACCGAAAAAAGTAACGCGTTACCGGTAACGCCGTTACTTGTAACGCGTTACCGACAACACTGTATATGACATAGCACTTCTGAAACGCGAGAGCCGGGGTTCGTAGCTTGAGCCGTGAATGCGGGAAGGCGTTCCGGTTCCTGAAGGCGCGTCTCTCGCTGCAACAAAGCACTCACTGCATAGACACTGGCCCGTCGACGCCATTGCCTTTTTGTGCCGTTTATCGCAGAAGTTGTATTTAGTCGGTGCTATCGCACTCGAAGCAGTTGGAGGCGGAGAAAGACAGTTCGTGCATGTGGAAGCTGCACGACTCTGGCGACGAGTCGTCACGCTAACACGACGCGAAATGCAAAGCACGTATACTGCGTCGTCACCAAACCGAATCATCGCGTACGGCGCATTGCACCGACCGTAGAGATTCCTACAATAATGCATTGAAAGCTTCCGTTGTTCTGAAACTACCGAAGCGCCCCCTGATGGCACTCGTTAGCGTCATGATGCGGTACTTCACTCCTAGAAGGCGACACCGCCCCGCCAAGGAAGATCACTGTGAGAGGGACAAGGTGTGACAGATATAAGGCGCGTTTGTGAAGCCTCGTGTGTGTGCGTCGGCAGCGCAGTGGGTAGAGCGCTCGGCACCTACCGTCGCGGAGCGAGAGGTCGTGGGTTTGACTGCCAGGTCATTCGCGTCAATGAAACTTTCTCTTATTTTTGTAGCGTTAGCTACACTTGCCTAGCCGGAGCCGATTTCGCGTGGATCGTCATGAGCCGTGCTGCGCATGCGCGAGGATCAGTGATGTCACACAGCTGGCTCACCGGAGCCGGCATCTCACGCGCTCTTCGCCACCGCCGCGCGCGGCTCGCCGCTGCTTGTCTGCGCGTTCGGGAGGAGTGGCGTCGTAGCCGCGGCAGACAAACTGGCGCCGGCGCGCGCGCAGACTCCGCCACCGCCGGTCTGCGCTTCGCGCGCAGCTATTCGCCTTCGCTGTGCAGTCGCCGTCTGACATTGTGCTGGAGCCGCTTGATAGCGCCTCTGACTGGCGTTTGCAGGTGGGTAACGCCATGGAGAAGGAGAGCGCAAATGCTGCTCAACGGCGCAGAACAGCCGAGAAGCTTATCTCATCGGATCCCGAAGTAGTTGCCTGGCAATTAGCGGTTCAGCGTACGAAGAATGAACAGAAGAAGGCTAATAATCCTAGACAATCCGGAAAGCTAAGAACAATCAGCTGAACCTTTGCTAACGCTACGTATATCCTGGCATAGCCGAGCTAAGCCACTGCAAATTTTTTTGTTATCCGTTCGTGTGTATTTTGCCAACGTCATATCGGTGACGGAAATGATGTCAGTGAAGTCTTATAGTGGAGCCGGCGTGTTAAAAAAAAGCATTTGAAAGCGCCTTGTGCCCCCTTAAGCCGATATTGATTCCGTCCAGCAAATATGAGACATATCTGATTCGTCGAATTTGTGCTCGCGCTAGAGACCTTAACTGAAAAGCTAATAGTTTGGACGAAGGACATTGCTTTCATTGTGTTATTGTCGCCTTAGCTATTTGCAATTAATCGCTCTTCACTTCCGTTTGCGGGCAACCAATAACAGAAGTGCCGGCCCAGCGCGTTGCCAACATTGGTGTACGTCCCCGTCCCCGAAGGCTACCATCGACGCGCCTCCTGAATGGCACTGCATACAAGCACGGACTGTGCTTGCTGCAATGCTAGCACGCTTATTTTCGAGAGCCACTTCTTTGTTCTTATGTGAAGCGGTAACGAAGTGACGGTGCCTTCTGTACATCTGTCTAAACGACCACTCTGTAAACAACGCCATTATAGGCAGCCGCGATGGTCTTGCGGTAGGGTGCTCGGCTGCCGACCCGGAAGACGCGAGTTCAATCCCGACCGCGGCGGCAACGTTTCCACAAAGGCGAAGTTCTAGAGGCCCGCGTATACTGTACGATGTCGGGTAACGCTGAAGAACCCCAGTTGGTCGAAATTACCCGGAGCCCTCTGCTACGGTGTCTCTCATAGCCAGAGTCGCTTTGGGATGTTAATCCACACGAACCAACCAATCAAACAACCAACAAGACCGTGAGTACTTGCAGCCGCGTTTTCGTAGGAAGATTAGTGTACCACTAATGAGCGATTACGCCCGCGCAGCTTGGTCTAACAATACTCGTATGAAAAGCGCGAAATTTAAAGTATGATGACCCAGCTAACGAAACACGTAAACCAGCTTTCAATATCAGATATCGCAGCGAGTACTGTGTATTTTCAGCAGGGGTTCGGAGCCACTCGTGTCATCAAGCGACGCGCCTCGTGTGCACAAATAAACGTGTTTTCCAACGTTTGCGCAGTAGACACTTTCAGTGTTTCGTTACTTCCTTTGTATTTGATACAAACGATCGACCAGTAGTCGAGATACCATGCCGATTTAAACAAATACCCGAGGTCTGCCCGGATGTCGGTAATCACACAACACAGGAAAGGCTGCGCTGTTGCGTAAGGGAACAAATGAAAAGTAGTGAAGGGTTCCAGCAAGTTTCAAACGCGAGCTCAAGAAGAAAGGAACGCACAGAACAGGGCTGGACTTACAACTGAAGTTTATCAAAGAAACAGTTTTCCCAAGGACACCAACACGCATGCGTAAAAAGCTTCAGTTGTAAGTCCAGCTTTGTCCTGTGCGTCCCTTTCTTCTTGTGCTCGCGTTTGAAACTTGCTGGAACCCTTCACTACTCATCGTGTACCAACTGGCCCAGAAAACCACGCTGCTCCACACACGAAAGTTTTAGGCAAGTTGTAAAAGCTAATAAAAACGCAGTCTGCACACGCTATACATGCTATATAAAATAAAACAACCGCAATGATGAAGTTCGCGAGATCTATTCATCTTAACCTACAAAAATCATTACACAGTGGTTCATTATAAACAGGACATATATTAGTTATTTATCGTAGCCACCTTTATACGTGTTATATAAATATTTCATGGTAAGTAATGGCTGTACTGTCAACCTCCCTTCCTCGCCACGTAAATCTGCAGTATTCAAACAAGTACGCACCGACGGCGTGACCGTTGCTAGCTCCGAGCAGGGCCATGACACCTGCGGCGAAGTCCTTGAAAGATATGAGCCCCCGCTGTCCAGGATCCAAGCATTGCACCAGCTGCACTAGGGCCTGTAAAAGAGCAAGATGGTTTATTCGTTAGTTATACCATATACGCTTGCGCTTGTTACTCACCGTGTGCGCGGGTATTGTGGATATATGGGTCATAACGCGCGCCCACCCTGTCATGAACAAAATAAGGAACTGCAGTCAAACCCGCATATATCGAAGTCGAAAAAAAAGAAAAAGACGGGAATTAGTTCGATATATCATATAATTCTACATTTAACGTTTTAAAATTTTTACCGTATTTTCGGTGCGCAAGTCGGCTTCACGGCACAACTTCACGATAATGAAACGAAAGCTGCTTCACGGCAATACGCGAGGGTATGTACGGTACTGATGTATACAGCGCAACTCCTACAAGACTGGTCTTTCTGAATACATGCACCACGCCCCCCCCCCTCCCCCCCTCCCATGTGTGTGTGTATATATATATATATATATATATATATATATATATATTATCAGCCTTTACGCGAAGCGAACGCCTACTGCGCACGACGGGCGGGCCGTCAAGGAATCACGTGATGGCAAGCGGTGGTTTCTACTAGCCTTGCGCGGCGCTCTCCTAATCACACCGCTCGCTTTACCAAATTCGAGCGGGAAAAGCCAACTTCTTGGAGCTTTTCGCGCTGTCCGATGTTCGATGTGTGAAAGTGTTCCGGCTATTTTCCTTCGATGTAGACATATAGTTTGCTGTGCAATGACGTTCAAGCATTGTCGTATTCAAAAAGAGTTCGATATAAAGGATAGTTCGATTTATTCGAGTTAATCGGATATACATGTATTTCTCATTCATATACTCATTCACACTTCTGTGTATGTACATATATGTGAGTTTGTTCTTGCACTTATTATTCGTGCGAATATCTGATCATTGTATGATATACATCATAGTGATCACCCAACACTGAAGAAGTAAGCCAGGCGATAAGCCGGGCTAAAATCGCCGAGAATTTCATTGAAGATTGTTATCTCCCTCTCTCTCAACGATACGAGGCCAACACACAATGGATCCAAGGAGTGCTTACGGGGCGTTACTTGTAGCTCTTAAATTAGGCATAGTAATAATGAGGCCAAGGGAAAATGGATTAAAATGGACAAAAAAAAGAACAATTCGCCATTGGTGGGCTCCGAACCCACAACCTTTGTACTAAGCGTGCGATGCTCCAACAACTGAACTACGGCGGCTGTCGTTCTTGGTGAGGTAGCTAGCTGATTAGGCTAGTTGGTTGCTCATGCTGATAATAGACAGCGCTAAAAAAAACACAGCGACAGTGATGGAAGCGACATTTTGTTGTTTGGAGCACACTCTGGAGCAGAAAAAATGCTAGTTTGGAGCAGCTATTGACATTTTCGGAGCAGATGGCAAAATATTCCAAACGACTCCTGGAGTTTAAAGCATTATTTAAGCATCTCATAACTATTATTACTTATTATTATAGATATTGCACATATAATTATCACTGCAAATTGCAACAAACAAATAATTAAGCAGATGGGTGGTCACTGAACACTAAGTAAGATGAGCTATATATTTAAAATATCGGGAACTTGTGACAAAAATGATATAAAACCGATGAAGCTGAGCCCCTAATTATAAAAGAAACTAGAATCACATAGAGCAGTTTATAATCAGTAACAGAGAAAAGAAATCTGTTACTATCATATTTCACCAAAATAGCCTGCATTTGAAATTTTTAAAAAAGAAAAAAAAAAGACAAGAAACTAAGTTCGGATAGGTTGAAAAAACAGCCTTGCCATTTCTTGTGGCAAAAATGAGGTCGGAAATGACAAAGTGATAAATGTGATCAGTCACACGTCACAGTCCTGCCACCAGCAGTTAGTAATCAGTAAGATATCGAAGTAATCTCACACACATTTGACCAAAATAGTCTGCCTGTCATGTACAGCTACATACAGCTAAATTGGAGACATACCAACAATGCCACTACTTGTGGCATTGTCGATATGCTAGTATGGAGCTAGTATAGAAACTCCACACTAGCATACAGTACTATAGTACATACTATACTCGCGGACAACTTTTCTTGGCAATGAAGAAAAGACTACGGGGCGGTGCTACTGCACATTACTGCTCCGCAAAGTAGTTCGGTATGGCGCGCGTTTCGAATTTAGGCTCAGTTTGTGAACCTTCCGTATCTCTTGTGACGGCTGTCGGATTATTCGAGCGGCCGTAGTCGAATAATAACATTGCATACTATTTGCTTCGTCTGCTTAGACAGCCATTTGCTAGTGAAATTCGTCACAAGTTCCTTCGGCGAGTCATCGGAAAAGCTGGAGGGCGACGAGCGCTCACCTGAAGACGGAAGGCACCATTTTGACTGTGAGGAGCACGTAAAAGTTGCGACGTTTTCTGCAAAACGTGCAAAAACGTGAATTGACACTGCATATAGTAAAACAAATATAAATTTTATGTCTCCTTGGTGCGTGCTGCGCCTCTTTTCAAACAGTGTACCATAGATAGAAAATACAGCCAATGTTGTTTTGCTTAATTCTCACGCAGAAAACAAGGACGCAATTGTGGGCCTTTTTTCTTCGGCGGTAGCACACGCGTAGTTTGGCTCTGCAGCCTTCTCTTCATTGCCAAGAAAAATGTCCGCAAAATATAGAATGATAGTAGACAGCTTGTTTTTTGTTACGTTTAGGCTCGCTGGATGAACATGTGCTTAAAGTTCATTGTTTTCAGTTTACCAGTGCGATTTCGGAGCAGGTCCGGAGCAGTTACTAACAAAAATTACAGTTTGGAGCAGCGTGGAGCAGCATTTCTCTTTTGGAGCAGTTTGGAGCAATTGGAGCAGCACTTCCATCACTGCAGGGACGAAAACTGGACACGGGACAAGCGCCTGACTAGTGTCCGCTTTCCGTCCCTGTGTTTCTTTAGCATTGTTCATCATCATTCGTTCTTGGATCCACATTAATTGTTATCTAAGGGCTTTTAAACCTGGAAATTTAAGCCAGCGCCACATCGTACCCGTACGTGCCGGCGAATGCGGGACTTTTTTCTTGTCTTCTTTTAAATGCGAAGCATTTCTTAGCGAACTTCTGCGACTTTGAGCGTATCTATCTATCTATCTATCTATCTATCTATCTATCTATCTATCTATCTATCTATCTATCTATCTATCTATCTATCTATCTATCTATCTATCTATCTATCTATCTATCTATCTATCTATCTATCTATCTATCTATCTATCTATCTATCTATCTATCTATCTATCTATCTATCTATCTATCATCTATCTTCTATCTATCTATCTATCTCTATGCTATCTATCTTATCTATATCTATCTATCTATCTATCTATCTATCTATCTATCTATCTATCTATCTATCTATCTATCTATCTATCTATCTATCTACTATCTCTATATCTATCTATCTATCCATCTATCTATCTATCTAGCCGCCTACGACTTTGTGCTCTCCTGGCCGTTTCGTTAATCGGATGTATACCAAAATTGGTGTGTCATAACATGGCCTTATTACGAACATAAATGACAGGTCATATCATGAAAATCATGACACGCATGTCATGAACAGCATGATTTACATTCCACGGCCTTTGGGCTCCCTGGCCGTTCCGTTAATCGGATGTGTACCAAAATTGGTGTGTCATAACATGGCCTTATCACGAACATAAATGACAGGTCATATTATGAAAATCATGATACGCATGTCATGAACAGCATGATTTACATTCCACGGCCTTTGGGCTCTTGCGGCCGTTCCGTTAATTTCATATATACCAAAATTGGTACGGCGTGACAAGAGTTCATGACGAACATAATGACAGGTCCTAACATGCAAATCATGACGAGCATGTCATGTGCAGCATGATTTACATGACATGGTCTCGGGGCGCTCGCGGCCGTTTAAATGAAGGGATACATACGAAAACTGGTATGACGAGACATTTCTGTATGACGAACATAACTGACAGGTGGTAACATGAAAATCATGATATGCATGTCATGTATGACATGATTTACATGCTGCCTCATGGCGCACTCGCGGCCGTTTCGCTAGATTGATATACACCAAAATTGGTACTGTGCGCTGTGACTTTATGAAGAACATGAATAACAGGTCGTAGCATGAAAACCATGACATCCATGACATGTATGTCATGATTTACATGCCACGCTCATGGTGCATTCGCGTCCGTTTCGCTTGCGTCATATACACCAAAATTGGTGTTACGCGACACGACAGTATGACGAACGTAAGTGAGACGTGGTAGCATGAAAATCATGACATGCAAGTCATGTACGACCTGATTTACATGCCACGCTCATGATGCGCTACCGGCAGTTTCAGTAGATTGATATACACCAAAATTGGTATTGCGCGATGTGACTGTATGAAGAACATGAATGACAGTTGGTAAGATGAAAACCATGACATGCATGTCATGTATGTCATGACTTAATTGTCACGCTCATGATGCGTTCGCGGCCGCTTCGCTAGTTCGATGTACACCAAAATTTGTATTGCACGAAGCGACTGTATGACGAAGGTAAATGAGACGTGGTAACATGAAAATCGTGACATGCATGACATGCACGACATGATTTACATGTCATGCTCATGACGCACTCGTGCCGTTTCGCTTGCTTGACATACACGAAAATTGGTACTGCGCTACGCGACTGCATGACGAACGTAAATGAGAGGTGGTAATATGGAAATCATGACATGCAGGTTATGTATGTCATGATTTACATGCCGCGCTCATTGTGCATTCTCGGCCGTTTCGCTAGCTTGGTATACACCAAAATTGGTATTGCGCGACGCCACTGTGTGACGAACGTAAATGAAAGGTGGTAACATGATAATCATGATATGCGTGAAATGTACGACATGATTTGCAAGCCACACTCATAATAAATTCGCGGCCGTTTTCCTAGCTTGATATATACCAAAATTGGTATTGAGCGACGCGACTGTATGATGAACATGAATAACAGGTCGTAGCATGAAAACCATGACATCCATGACATGTATGTCATGATTTACATGCCGCGCTCATGGTGCATTCGCGGCCGTTTCGCTAGCTTGATATACACCAAAATTGGTATTGCGCGAAGCGACTGTATGACGAACGTAAATGAAAGGTGTTAACATGAAAATCATGACATGCATGTCATGTATGGCATGATTTACATGCTGTGCTCATGGTGCAGTCGCGGCCATTTCGCTCCTTTGATATACACCAAAATTGGTATTGCGCGATGTGACTGTATGACGAACATAAATGAGAGGTCTTAACATGCGAATCATGTTATGCATGTCATGTACGGTATGATTTACATGCCAATGTCATGGTGTGCTTACGGCCGTTTTGTTAACTGGATATATACCAAAATTGGTATGGCACGACTCGAGTGCGTGATGAACATAAGCGACAGCTCATGCATCGTATATACCAGAATATGCGTTTCATTGGCATGGTGTATACTAGATTGTGCATGCATGCGTGCATGGCAAACATGCGATATATGGTGGACTAGATGCCATGGCATGAATGATTTCATTTGGCTCAAAGACAAACAAGGCGATGTATGCAGCTCTTTGCTGGCTGCTTCGCATTACATCGATTCCCACAGTGCGTGGGATCTGCCGAATTTTTCTTTCTTTTTTTTTGCCAGATGTCACGGTGCACGCGGTCTTCTACGAGCTAGTATCTTATACACCAATAATCCCTTGCATCCCACCTAAATGTATCAAGCCTGTAATGTCAAGACTTTCCATGAGGAGTACAGGAATGCTAGTCGCATACCTGCACTCTAGTTATTCTAGCACCTATCGAAAAAGATATATCCGCCTCAACGAAAAAGACAGCGCTAACAGGCAGAGGTGTGGGTTCCCTGGGGGTCACGCAGGACCAACTCTGCACCGAGAGCCAGGTAAACAAAATACACAAGATAAATCCGTAATCGTTGTGATAAACATTTGGAAGTTCGTGCAAGGTACCTTAGATCATGACACTACATGGCAATACAAAATGTAGCCGCTAATTAGGGCTGCTGAGGGATGCACACCCCTCCAATATCCCCTTAACTCACGCTTCGGGTAAGAGGAACACCGTGAAGCAGAAGAGGTGGTGTTAATAATAATAATAATAATAATAATAATAATAATAATAATAATAATAATAATAATAATAATAATAATAATAATAATAATAATAATATGTCGGGTTTTACGTGCCAAAACCACTATATGATTATGAGGCATGCAGTGGCGTAGGACTCCGCATATTTCGACCACCTCATGTTTTTTAACGTGCGCTGACATCGCATAGCACACGGTACTATAGCACCCCGCCACGGTGGTCTAGTGGTCATGGCGCTCGACTGCTGACCCGAAGATCGCGGGATCCATGGAGGAACCTCCATGGCGGGATCGAATCCCGGCCGCGGCGGCTGCATTTTCGATGGAGGCGAAAATGTTTGAGGCCCGTGTACTTAGATTTAGGTGCGCGTTAAAGAACCCCAGGTGGTCGAAATTTCCGGAGCCCTCCACTACGGCGTCTCTCATAATCATATCGTGGTTTTGGGACGTTAAACCCCAGACATTATTATTATTACGGTACTATAGCATTCTGCCTCCATCGGAATGAGACCGCCATGGAAGGAATCCAACCCGCGACCTTCAGGTCATCAGCTGAGCACCGTAACCACCGCGGCGGACGCGTTATGGGGAAATTGAACGGCCATATTCAGGTGTTGGCACGGTTGTATCCTCCCAAGTAATCAATTATTCGCTTTTTCCATTCGTGGATACGGTTGGAGAAAATATTGATTTTAATTTATTTTGCATCTGTGATAGAATCTATTATGCAAATATTTAGAAAATAATAACGGATGCGGATACGTTGCCTTCGCGGCCTATGCTTGGCGCCTAAAGTGTGCGCAACAATCCGCACGACACCTGCACGACGGACGCCAGCCCGCTGGCCTAGCGGGAAAACGCCGCATCCTAGATTCCTAGCAGACGACGCAAACATGCCGCGGAACCGCCGCGCCGAGGCATCTGGCGCCGCCTGTCGTGGCAGCTACGAACTCTCACCAACCAGGCCGCACAAGCGCGACTTTCAAACTGACAGGCGGAAGGCGCAGCGCTTGAAGGTTCCAGATAATTCTTCCTCCCCTGTTACGACCTTTTTTATATGACAAAAGAAGGTAGGCGTGCAGACACGGACACAAGAGGTGATATCATAACAACAGAAACGCCGTGTTGTGATATTCTTTTGTGTCCGTGCTGGCTCGCCTACCTTCTTTTGTCATGAATCCAACTATCTCAACTTGCTATCGTTCTAACCTCTTCACCACATTTTTACAATTGCGCTTGTGTCTTTCTTCCTTGCTGTCCCTGTGTCTAGTTTTGCACTTCCTACGAAGGTTGTTACATTTACCCTTCCGTATGTTCCTGAGCCTTTCCTCTGCTTCGACTGATCGTGGCCTCACATTTTTTTTTATGTGTGGTATTTCGTAATTTCAGCGCGGATAATAATTTCAAACCATCTTACTTTGCTGCTTGAGTTAAAGCAAGCTGTATATGCGCATCTCGCGCAGGGCATCGCTTATTCGCTAGACACTGTCATGCGAGTTATATGAGGAGCTACTACTACTACTACTACTACTACTACTACTACTACTACTGTCACCACCACTACTATGCTACTGCCACTATACGACAACTGCTACTACTGCTACTACTACTACTACTACTGCTACTACTAAGATGGATTGCTTAACTTGCTTTTGTAGAAAGAGTCACTGCTACATTTAAACGACTTCAGCCGCGACATCCAGGAAACTTCTAATTCTTACTAACTTGACTGATTAATATTGAGGTGATTAGTTTCTATTCTGATTCTCATAGGCTAAAATGTAGGTTTATCCGTCGGAGTATTCTAAGCGTCTTTGTTAATCACTTTTAGCGAACATAGGTGGTACTATCAAATAATACATTAATTCTACAGAATGCCAGCGCGTATGTGAGGGCATTGAACGCGGTACCAAAGATATTGCGCCGTACGACAATACGTAAAGCGCCATATCGACAGCACTAATCTGAACAGAACAACGACCCGTCCTTTGTCGCGGGAGTGGACTGGCGCGGCCGCTCGGACTGGAATTCCCTGCATGAAAATGATTCCTTGTCATGCGAGATAAACAGATAATCGAAATTTTCGCACACGATTATCTATCAGCGTAAAGCGTTTTGAATGAGCAAATAGTGTTACTGTCGATCCGCGTTATGCTAATTCAAATGCGACATGATACCAGGCATATCGTGATACAACAACAAAGCATTTCAAGATGTACTATCCGCGTCGAATGAAACCCGAACACCGGCAACAGAAGCGTAGCCAGAAATGTTTTATTTCGGGGGGGGGGGGGGGGGGGGTATGTTCGTGCGTGCGTGTATATATACACATGCAAAATCGAAAAGTTTCGGGCGGGGGGGGGGGGTTCAAAACATCCCCTCGCTACGCCCCTGACCGGCAAGCTTCGCAGTGGCATAGTGCGCGCCATCCAGTTATCACAACTATCAGGCGCGCGCATCCGGTTTGACCGCACTGCGAATATGCGCGCCTGTCCATGGTGATAACTGGACGGCGCACACTATACCACTGCGAATGCTTGCCGCTGTTCGGGTTTCATTTGACGAGGATAGTACCTATTCATGGCGCTATTGCAGAGGTGGAGGACGCGGGTTGAACCCCAGCCGCCACGGCTCAATTTCTAGGAGGAATATAACGCGAAAATCTTGCAGGTTAAGAACCTCAGGTCGTCAGATTTAATCGAGAGTCACCCATTACAGCGAGCCTGAGTTGGGATATATATATATATATATATATATATATATATATATATATATATATATATATATATACCCACGAGGGTTTTGCAGTAAAGACCTGAGAGTGATTCTCTGAATATTTATTTCTCGACATTACTCCATCAAAAGATTTGTCGCCTTCAAAGTATTCAACACTGAGTGCAATGCACTTGTTCGAGCGTTTCCGCCATTGCCGGAAAACGTGGGGGGTTAAGCCATTTTTCGCCATCCGCTTGAAAACTGTCTCCAAAGCCTCGACTGCATTCTGGGCCATATCAAAATGACTTCTCTTCAGCTACGGTTTTGCCGTGGAATACAGAAAGAAGTCGCAGGTAGTCAGGCCCGGACTATAAGTTAGGCGAGGGATTGTTTAGATGGCTTTTTTTTTCCTATAGAGAAAATGGACCACGGTGTTAGTGGTGAAGTCGCCAATTTTCCAAAACTTCGGGCCTCCTTTGTGAGATGTGTTCTCTCACGAGTGCCTCATAGCGAGGGCCTCGCCACGGCAGACTTAATGCGTTAGGTTAGCGTACGAGGGTTGATTAGTCAGCCACCGCCTCGTGTAATTATGTAATGACCACATGCCACGGGACTCCTTGCAACACACTCGCCGCCTGGGCTACGAGCAGCGCTGGCTAACACTCCCAGGGATTACGTGCACAGAAATACCCAAAGAAGTGGACGGGGGAAGCGCCTGCCGTCGTAGCTCAATCGGTAAAGCATCGGACGCGTAATTTGAAGGTTCTGGGTTCAGATCCCACCGGCGGAAAGGGTGATTTTTCGTCCACTTGAATTAGTTTCAATTTACGACACAATTAGTACACTACAGTAGAAGATAACAGTTAACGTCCCCTGTGCTTTCCCTGGCCTAAATGTCTGTTCGGTTCATTCGATTGTGTCCACAACACTGCTGTACTATTCGGCGTTTGCTGTCTGATCCGTGGGAACTGAATGGATGTAGACCCTTGTGGTCGACAAATGTAACCTACCGTTGCCTCGTTTGCCGGTCATGCCGATTGAGCCCTCATTAGAACGTTTAACTGGGCAAACTGGTGTGCTTCCATCTTGAACGAATAAACAGCGCGAAAGAACGATGACGAACAAAAGAAAGGACAGACAACTGCGCTCATGTTTTCTTTCTCGCAACTACAATTTTATTTCGAAACGAACAGAATAAATAGCATCTGGAAAATGATGATAACAAACAAACATCACGCATGCAAAACGTCACAGAAGTAACAAAAAAAAACATAAGTGGCTGATTAGACATGACCACTAGGCAAGTTATCCCTGATATATGGCACTTCTGGCTGTGATAAGGCTACCGAAGGTTGGCTGGTGCACTTGTGACCTTCCAGTGACATGTAAAAGGCTTCTATGATTTCACGTGCGCGTTGATCCCTGTGGCGGCGATGCAAAATTTCTGTCCTATCAAAACTTGGATTACAAGCACTTTGTTGTTAGCGCCGTTGTCCGTTATGCGACTAACAGCGCGAAAAGGACAAGGGACCAGGAAGAAACACAGACGAGCGCTGTTGTTTCTTTCGTTCGTCCTCGTTCTTTCGCGCTGTTTATTCGTTGAAGATGGGAGCCTTCATTGGTCGAGGCATGAAGGCTATGACATGCTAGCTCATGTTTGAATGGTTAATGCCGCTGCCGCATTGCAGCGACAGCGTTGTGACGTTTGGTAAAAATTAATGATGCCACAACATTTACGAGTTATGCAAAAAGATGACGCGGCGAGCGCATAGTGTAGATCACCAGAACCAGCCTTAGTCTTTATTGGACAACTCTCTCTCTCGCGCGCGCGCGCGCGCGTGTGTGTGTGTGTGTGTGTGTGTGTGTGTGTGTGTGTGTGTGTGTGTGTGTGTGTGTGTGTGTGTGTGTGTGTGTGTGTGTGTGTGTGTGTGTGTGTGTGTGTGTGTGTGTGTGTGTGTGTGTGTGTGTGTGTGTGCGCGCGCGCGCGTGTGTGCGCGTGTGTGTGGTGACCTTGAAACCCTGCTTGTCCCCGCCCATTCTTTATCGCTCGGAAAGAAGCAATGACGAACGAGCCCAATTAAGAGAGATTCATTGCTTCGCAAGCATTATTTTCTGGTGGAGGGGGGGGGGGGGTATTCACCGTCTCGGACACTACGCGACGACATGTACAACACACTGGTAGTGGTGGCCCGTGTCGAAAACAAGAAGAGCCTTCCGCAGCGTGGCCACGCATGGCGGAGTGAAAAGTGTACATTCGCCTCACTCGGCAATGCCGGCACGGCACGTTTAGAGCAGCCAGGCGTGAAACGATCTTTTTTTTTTTCCCGATCCACGTACGGAATCCTATATAGGCGCCCTTGCATGCTCAGCTGGCGCGATTTCTTGCCGGGCCTCCGTTACAGTACGCACTCAGAAAAAAAAAAGAAAGGAACACCGAAATCTGCCAGCAGCTGTACGTATACACCTTTAATAACGAGAACAACGTGCAAGGATAAGAATCCTTGCAGCTGCAGCCTCGGACGAGCAATTAAAAAGCTCGCGACCCCCTTTTTCGCGTATTTCGAAGATAGACACGTGACTAGGGAGAACAAAAACCAAGGAACCATGCGGCGAGGCTGCAACGTTTTCGGTGAGGCCCCGGCGCAGTAGTGTAGTTCCCGTTTCAGACGGCAAAATACGAGAAGCCAGTGATAAGCATCTTATAGACATCACTGCGGCCGTGTGGTACGAGTGCATCAGAGCGGGCCGACGACTGCTCCTTGAGAAAAGAAAGAAAGAAAGAAAGAAAGAAAGAAAGAAAGAAAGAAAGAAAGAAAGAAAGAAAGAAAGAAAGAAAGAAAGAAAGAAAGAAAGAAAGAAAGAAAGAAAGAAAGAAAGAAAGGAGCGGTCCCCAGTGAGACTCTGCTTATCTCTTCGGAGCATGCGCGGTCCAGCGCTCACAAAGTGCAGTCGTGCTAGTCTTGCTCGCGAGCCTTTTAAACTCTCGGATGAGAACGCAGGAGAGAGAAAGAAGGGAGAGAGAGATGGCGCTGGGCTTCGCAAACAATACATTCCGTTCGAGCGGCCAAGCGTGGAGATGAAGAAAAGGAGAGCACGCTATCACGTTCGTGTCGGTGATTATAGCGAAACTCCGCGTGCGCATCAAGGTGGTTCGGGTGCGCCCAGCGCACGTATGTACGACAAAAGACGCTTTCGGGCCACTGGGCAAATAGAAGCTGAAACAGAAGCCAGGGTGCGCTCACCTTTAAAGCTGAGGCCTCGAATCGTAAGGGTACTCGGTTACGGTTAACTGATTGGTTGAGGCTACAGAAAGAAAAGCGAGTGCTTGCTAATTATTGGCACAGAGTGTTCACTCGGGCGGCACGAGATCGTTGGCCGTGCTTGCGCGATTCGGATAAGGACGGCGTAGCAGCGACGGTATACATACACACGACACGAAATGCGAGATCCCCGTTTGGCGTCTTAAGTAGAGCACGAAATAAGAAGTGAGAATCCGCAAAAGGTTGTACAAATACAGGGAAAGAGGTTTACACCGTCTGTTCATAGAGAAAGAGACTTCTCTATGGTCTGTTTCGGGGCGAAGGCATCGCTCTTTCTTCTTTCTTTTCTTTACCTTAGACATAATTAACCTTAACAAGCCGAGATATCAACCACGAGGGGCACAGAAAAGACGAAAGCAAACAGCTTTGAGGCAGGCCCCCCGTTGATTACAGGAGTAGTGACACGATTTTGAGACATCGCAAGAGGGACATTTTTCGTTTCCTTGGTATGCAATGTGTCAACGCTGTCCACAAACCGGAGTCGGAGAACACGTATAACATATTTTAATTCGACTTTGAAGTTTTCGTCGCTGAGCATGTGCAAGCCAGCCACACTGCAATGGACATTATCACGACGAGTCAACGCAGTTCCACCGAGTTTGCGAGTTCTGCGTCCTGCATGCAGCCTAAATCGTAGAAATCACTGTCAGGGTCACTGGACGACAATTCACTCATGGTTGTTTGTGTACACCACGAGCAGATGACGGATTTGCCGCTAGTACGTCGCGAGTTTCTGTATCCCCGTGACGTCACACTGCTATGAAACGTCACTGAGAAGCCGCCCCCTCGATATCGAAACCGAACATGTATTTTTAAGGTAGCAGTAATTAAAATATATACGATGCGTTCCCAGGCACCACAATACTGGTTTCAGGTTTCTCGACACCAGTATTTTTATTTAGAGCAACAATCCGAAAATTTTTAAAATTCGTGTCAGTGCTCCTTTAAGGCATTCAACTCCCCACTATTTTAACAGCCCAGCTGTTTAAGCTTTGCAAAACTCCGTTGCCGTCCCACATCAACTGCTAGAGCGAGGAGGGGCCACGTTGAGAGAGGGAGAGCCCAGCCTAGCTAAGCCAAGGCACGCAAAGCCACGAAAGGAGCATAGTATAGCATAGCAAGGAGTTGGGAAAGGGAAGTGAGGCTGAAGAGAAGTGACGTGAGGGTAACGAGGAGAGAAAGGGGGAGAGGGTAAAGCGTAGCATAGCATAACAAGGTGGATGGAAAGGAAGAGGGGATAACCAGCAGCTCCGCTCTTTCCTTAGTCTTCCCACCAATAATGCGTAGCTGCCCGAATTTATTTACAACAAAGTAGCGGTTCCGAGTCCCACCCTCGGCATTACGCAGCGCTGTAATGCACCGTACTTTGAATGTACGTTAACGAAATATGTACATACATGTTTAGTGAAAATAAAACAATGCATTAATACAACCAGCAAGTCGTAGTTTCTTCTATTAACACCCCTCTACCCCTTCGCCACCATCTAGCCTAATGAAACCAGGATGGACGGATAGACAGAGGATGATACTTTATTGAAAATAATCTACCTAGGTGTGGTTGGTCCCATAGACGTCCGGCAGCACCCTTGCCGACATCTGTAGGCAGGCCCGTTTGACCAGCTGGTCATCCGAGCCAGTGGCCTGAACAACCGCCTCTCACGAAGAAAGCGAAGGATTGGGAATTGGTTCCGCGCAGAGGCATCCCCAAAAACAGTGGAGACGATCCGCCCCCGGCTCTCCGTTGGTTGTGCAATGTGGTTGACGGAGAACAGGCTAATATAAATGTGACAGATAGGGGGAAGTTATAATTGCCTTGGTACGGATGTGGCGCCGGACCAATTTCTGATTTGGGTTTAAGGAGTGGTAAGGTTGAGGACGAATAAACTTTATTCAATGCCCTGCACTCTAAGAAAAAGAAAAAGAGTATGTGTGACTCCTTTCGAGTAGTCCTGACTTGCAACGTAATGACTCTCTTTAAAGAGGCACGTTAACTCTCTTGCGGGTCACGCGACTCTCAGAAGAGAGTCGCGTGACAATTATAACTTCCCCCAAAGAGAGTAGACGTGCCTCTTTAAAGAGAATCATATACGTGGCAAGTCAGCACTACTCGGAAGGAGTCAAAGGACTCTTTTTTTTGTTGTTGTTGTTAGAGTGTGTACAGGGCCGGAGAGCCCACCTAACTGCTCCCACGTTGGAACCGGGAGTTTAAGCCTCCTGGCCCTATCATGGCGTACTGAACAGCTAGGACTTGCTGCTTGTGGTCTTGCGACCTGTTCATTCTTGAGAACCTGTCACGAGTAACGCCAGGGCCAAGCGACCCACACTCCCAGAGCAAATGTTCCAATGTTCTTTGCATGCTTTACATGTAGTAATCATGTCTTGAACGTTATGCCACTCAGGGGCGTAGCCAGGAGGGGGGGTTCAACCCCCCCCCTCCTGCGCGCGTACATACACGCGTACATACAAACGCATGCACGAACATACATAAAGTATAATTGAACCCCCCCCCCAAAAAAAAAAAAAAAAATCTGGCTACGCCCCTGATGCCACTCCTTGTATTGTAGAGGCGAGTATGAAAGTGTTGGTAATTGTCTAAGTGCCACTGCTTGTGCCCTGTTAAGTTTGATGTGTGGAGGATGAAATAGTCTCCTACTCGTGTAATATTGTTTTGTAATTTCTTTGCGCGTCATGGGAGTATCCCTGAGTGTATCCTCAAATCCGGCAGAGTCGAGGCCATTTGTAAAAGCGCCCCGGTCAGTGAGTTCGCGGGCAGCACTGCTGGCCGGCTCATTTGGATTGATGGGGCATCCTTCGATATTGCCCAATTGAGCTGTAAACCAATAAACACGTGTTAAGCCTTGTACCTTGATTTATTTGGTTATCCTGGCCGCTGGCGTGGCTATTTTTGCTCTACTGAAAGCTCTAATAGCGATTTCAGAATCGCTACAAATGACATTGAATCTTGTGGTGGCGGTAAATGTACTACGTGTTAACCTGATGGTATAGGTGTTGGTCCTCTCTCTCAGTTTCTCCACGGGTTCGGGCGAGTCGTCCTTTCTTCGGGGTCCAGGTGGAAGGACCTCGCACACGCGCATTGACGCGCTCAATATATATATATATATATATATATATATATATATATATATATATATATATATATATATATATATATATATATATCAGGCAAGTGGTTTCAGTGGATCCAGTGATTAATAAAAATTGGCTTGAGCGAACGAACGAGTGAGCGAGTGAAAAAGTCTGGCAATGCTGGCAAGTCTGGCAAGCTGTGCGCGCACATGATCACCTCCATTTCAGCCCAGAGTTCGGCCTCAAATTTTTCAATTAAAATTAAAGGTGATTACGACTGCGATACAAGTAACTGTGTGTACCTCCTTCAGTGCTCCGTCTGCAAGCTTCAGTACATAGGCCAGACATCGACACCATTCAGATTGCGGTTCAATAATCACAAGGCACATGTCACAACTTTTCCTAACCTGCCTTTATCTAAGCACCTGAATACAACAGGGCACTCACTCGATCACCTGACGGCAACCATATTGGAATCTGGCTTTAAATCTCACCACGAACGGGAAGTGCGCGAATCATTTCTCATCTACAAGTTTAAAGCATTATCATGCGGCATTAACGAAAGCGCAGGAAAGCTTACGTTCCTGCACACGTAAGAGTTAAGCTACGGGATCACTCTGTCACGGACAATGCTAAATTCCATATGTCACGTATCTGCCACTTTCACCAGTTATCACCCTGTTACCCATGTTTTTGTTGTATTCCATTTTCATGAGTGCCATGTATCACAGTTTCACTTAGGTGTCTTATTATCAGCATTGCCAGACTTTTTCACACATGCCTTTTTTAGATTGCTGTTCTCGTTGCTTTACACCTGTTTCTTGTTAGTTCCTTTAGCACATTGTTGTTTGCTGTTTACACATGTTTCTTGTTAGTTCATCGAGTCCTTTTCACGCATTGTTCTTAAATGTCATCGCTGTACATAATCACCCATGTTATCACTTTTTTTTTTTTCGTGAGAGTGATGAAAAAATTCCCTTTGTTACTGCGCCCACTTCGCCGTATATAACTTTTGTCATGTACGCATGTTAATATTGCACCGCACTTTTACCTATGCTGATTTATCTGATGTATGTGCGATATTAGATACTGCTTAGACACGTGTTTGGGGGCCCCCTGTGTATATATAAGCGACACATTTAACGTATGCATTGTATTCCCTGACGAAGGCCGGACCCCGGCCGAAACGTTGGAACAATAAAAGTTTTCGTACGTTCGTTCGCTCAAGCCAATTTTTATATATATATATATATATATATATATATATATATATATATATATATATATATATATATCGGTAGGCGCTGTGGGAAACGGTGCATACATCTGTTGTGGTAGAATCCGTGGCCGCATGCCACTGCTGGGGCTATTCGACCCATTGAGCCACTGCGGTGCGAGTCGTTTTAATCGACGCAGAGGTGTTAATGCGCCGGTCCTCTGTACTGGCAGCAGCCGTGGCCGTATACCTTCGAGTGGGCCGACTACGGCGTCCATAGAGAACATCCTGACGGCTGCAGTACCACCAGGATAAGAATACCAATGTGTACGAGTTGCTTTAATTGCGAGTTCACTAGTGGACGACTTGCTTAGCAATGGGGGCTGAGTTGGCCTCTTCGGCTATAGCTTACCTGTAGTGCTTCGTGTTGCTTATTTTCACCACAGTACTGCCAAGCATCGGCTTTTACACCAACAACAGCCACGACGTCTCGCGCAGAGAAAGTGCTGAAAAACCAGCACTTGTAAGCGCGGGAAACGGCACGCATGCATGCATGCGGAGTCGCGGGGCGTCGACGGTCGCAGGTGGTGGATTCTGGCGCAGGAGCGAGCGGTCCTTTGAGTATGCGGACAACCCGGACAAGCAACGTACACTGCAAGCAGTTCCTCTCCTTGCCCTGCGCACGGTATGTCGCCTGCCGTATTGAATGAAGCCTTCTCTCAAGATCACCGCCGCAGCAAGCGCCAACACAGGGACAGTAGCGACGTGAACGCATGTCCCTGGCAGCGCCAACATGCCAAAAGAATGGGCCGCTTGGCAGACCTCTGGGCTATACCATAGAGTTCCCTACAATATTTACTAGAGGGAACTCTGGCGCTAGTGTCTATGGGAGCCGCAATGCATCGCGCTTCAGCCAGCATGGGAATCATGGGTAGTACACGGATTTGTCGAAACTTCGTTCTTTTGGCTCCGTTTGGCTCCGCGTCGCCTGCATCCGCTTTGTCGCAAAACGAAGTTCAGCAAAAATCAGCAGTTTCACTTCACCACTTTAACTTCTTTAGGCTCACCGATTCAAATCTGGTCACGAAGTTCACAACGATCCATTCTTTTATCCGAAAGAAAACCAAAACATAGCAATAAACAAAGCCACAAGTGCGTTCGAAGCCCACAAGCACGAAGACTAGGCAAATCCGTGTACTACCCATCATTCCCATGGTGGCTGAACGACCGCAGCGCCAGAGTTCCCTCTAGGTCATTTTAGGAAACTCTATGGGCTATACCGCACATACTACACGACTCGTAGTAAGGCCCCCGTGATTCCGCGCTTGTAGTAGCAGCAGTGCTTTGAAAAGAGCAAGGACGCATGGTTCAGCGTCGTTTGGGCACGAGGCAGGGGAACGGAAGAAGAGAGCCGAAAACAGAGGCCACCTTCGTAAGAAACGAGCACCCATACCACCGAGCGCCAAGCCGGAGTAGCTCTCACCCCATTAAAAAGTGGGCGAGAGGCATGGGTGCCCGGCGTCATTGGGAATCGAACCCAGTATCTTGCACGTTGGAAGCGGACGCTCTAACCCCTTGACCACTGCTGCGGTGTCAGGTGCAACGACGCAAAGCGTCAGAGGTGTGGGCGCTCCCTCTTTCTCTCTTTCGGCCTCGCGATGCTTCGATGCGAGTGTGACGCAACATGAGCAGCACAGCACGGTCGCTGAACACGAAAGCGCCTCGCGACGTGTAAGAAACACGACCGACGTAGAGCCGAGACTGGGGACGACGTCACCCACGCGAGAGAGTAGCGACCGCATCGCATGCGTATGCAGATGACAACAATATGCAACGGGCGCCTCAGCCGTGCACCCAAACACAACGCACGCCTAAGCGGAAAAGACGCGGCTTTCACCCGCCTATTGCGTAAACCAGTGTCCTCACCAGGTTCTCTTGTTTATTTTTTTTTTCCTTCTATATTATTGTTTTCTGCTTTCCGTCTTTTGTACAACCTGTGTGTGGAGCTTGTCTGCACATACAAATTCAGTAGACAAAATACAGAGGCACGATTGAGACATTGATTACGATATCTCGTTCGCAGTACGTACATTCGTATAGTGCGTTGTGCGTCACGCAGTCAATATCGCGGGTTCGATCCCAGTCGTGGCGGTCGCATTTCGACGGAGGCGAAATGCTAGAGGCCCGTGTACTCATCGATGTCAGTGCACATTGATGAACACCAGGTGGTCGAAATTTCCGAAGCCCTCCTCTATACGGCGTGCTTCATAATCACATCGTGGTTTTGGCACGTGAAACCCCAGATATTATTAAACAAATTCCGGCCGTTATTCGGCCCACTTCGTGCGACGAGCATAGAAAGGGGCCGTGCGTGTCACCCGTCGCGATAACGTGCGCGCAGAGGTGCACTACAGGAGAGCACGTGTCAAGGCAGGTCAATGACCTCCTACGGAGACGTGCGTCGAGACGTACGCGTCACGCGGACAAGAAAGCATCCTCTAAGCCGAGCCCTATATACTGTATGAACGGTCGACGTGTCGAGACCGAATAGCGTAAACGAGAGCGTCTTTCTTTGACACTGATTGCTATTATTATCGCAGAACCCAAGGCCTATGTCGCACTGCTTACTGTAATAGATAACCCTTCGCGACACGGCGTCCTCTTCGTGGAGACGCGGCTTACATTTGCCATTCCTGCGCACTATTCGCCAGGATGCGACAACAAACACAGAGCTAATGGTAAATTAAGCATTCTTGTTGCCTTAAGTTCCTTCATATGAGTTCTGGTTGAAAAATGTTGCTACACACGGTCGCTGTGGTGAAGGCAGTACCGTGTTTGACGATACGTTGGACGCGGGGCGTTTCGGCAGGAATTTCAAAATATTTTTTTTACATTTTAGAAATTTTCGCTGCCAGCAGATAACTACCCCATGTAATTTGAGTGGGTCGTTGAATTTGGTTTGTTAAGAAATATTGTACAATGACTGTACAATATTAAGACAATTATTTACGTTGTAGTAAAAAGTAATTGTTGTTAAGTACACTATAATTTATTCGTCGAAGAAAACGTACACTCGCCAACTAAAATAAAACAACAACGGACGTTTCGGCGCCCAGTACGGGTGCCTTGTTCACAATTAACGAATGCATGGTGGTCTTTATTATAATGAACGAATGCATGGTGAATTTGATAAAGACCACCATGCATTTGTTCATTGTGAACAAGGCACCCGTACTGGGCGCCGAAACGTCAATTCTGTTGTTGTTTTATTTCAGTTGGCGAGAGCACGTTTTCTTCGACAATGATTTTTCCTCGCCAGATGAGTTTTCGTCAAACCTAGACTTCACCATAATTTATTGCAACGCTTCCACTTGCAGAACCTTGGCATTAAATTATGTGAATTTTCACTCATTTATAGACGGTCTCTCATAATGCGTGTCACGAAGGAATAAATAAAACTCTCGTTTTTCTCCCCCCCCCCCCCCCCCCCGGCACTGTGGAGTTAGGAGGGCCCGCTACTGCTGTAGGTGTTCTATTACACGTACGGCCAACACCGCACAGACTCAGAATGAAAGATTCGCAACCGTTGCCTTTGTTGTAGGTCTTGGCGCTTCCATACATAGCTCGAGCAACCAAGGTTTTTTTCGCGTCTGAATCATATCGATTGGAATACAGCTACGCGCATGTGCCCGCTAATTTTTCGGGCATACACCAGGGCAGGTGAATTGTCGAACCTCACGTGTGACCGCAATTCCCCACTTTCTGCCCTCCATGTACACTGCCAATAGTTTCTTCGTTTTCCACTTGAATACGGAACGTGCCGTTACGATGCAGCTGATTGCCAATTTCCGTAAAGCAGTTATTCACTTAAGGTTATTGTTTTCTCTCTCTCTCTCTTTCACTCGGCGACACAACTCTATATAAGCCTCGGGCAGAGCCTCTACTATTGCGAAATGAGCATTCCCTTCCCCCTTAACGACCTGCCTTCTTCATTTATTTTCTTCTTATTTTATTTTTTCCATCCGGCTTCCGCGTCCTCGAGACAATGGGGACCCCGTAATTGAACGCGCCCGCGCGTATGCGCACCGGAGGAAAAGAAGTCATGGCTCCGTGACCCGGCATTATGTGTGTGGCAGCTGCCCGCAGCAGTTTCCGCCTTTTCAGAAGAAGCCCCCCCCCCCCCGCCCTTTTTTTTTCAGCGGAAAAGACAAAAAAAGTGACGAACGAGACGAGCTTATTCAAAAGACAGAACTCACGCAACCGTACACGCGGGGTGGTCTCCGGCAGATCCTCTCCTCATCCGTTGTGGCCGCTACGGGTGCAGTGTATGCGCGTAATAAACAATGCGCGGACGGTTTTGTCGCCAGGTACTAGCAACATGGGGCGCCACATGGAATAACGGAAGTTTGGGTACTTCGACGCGCGTAGTGGAAGTTGGCATCCTGGTTACGTAATAACTAAAACTGCAGCCTCATTCACCAAGAGGTTATGAAAAAAAAAAACGCGTAGAGGTAACCGGCGCGGAAAGAAACACGCAGTACTACTGCATAGCTTCATGTATGGACCGCACCCTTTTAAGTGCCACACCTGAAACCTGGCACACCAACCCGTCGCGGTGGTATAGTGGTTATGGTGCATGACTGCTCACACGAATGTCGCGGGATCGAATCCCGGCCGCAGCGGCCGCATTTGGAGGGAGACGGAATGCTAGAGGCCAGTGTGTTTTTATTTAGGTGCACGTTATTTAGGTGATCGAAATTTCCGGAGCCCTCCACTACGGCGTTTCTCATAATCATATCGTGGTTTGGGGACGTAGAATCTCAATAATTATTAAAACGTGGCAGCCCACAATTTTAGAAAAAAAAAATTAGAATCTAACCGATAACGACAATTCAGAAACAGAAATTCCAATGGATAACTATTCCAAGTAACAGCGTACATTCCAAGAGACATATTCCAGGCCATCGTTAAGAGGTTTATAGTAACAGGGATGTCGAACACCATAGGTGACGCGGAAGATCATTTAATATGTGAGTGTGTTGGCAAACCAAGGCGTAATCAGCAGCAACGCAGATAGCGAAGACTAAAGCTCAGTTGCGTTGTGTGAATGAATGAATGAATGAATGAATGAATGAATGAATGAATGAATGAATGAATGAATGAATGAATGAATGAATGAATGAATGAAAATGATAGCATCCGCTTTGGAGATGACGTGTGCCCACAGGCGAATGCGCCAAATTGCGGTGCATTTCGTACTCGTAGATGGAAAAAAATAGACAATAGCCCGGTACCGTGTAAAAGCCGCAACTCGTCAAAAAAATAAAATGTGCGACCCTTACACGAGCGTGTATGGTAATCGCAAGAGGACTCACGGCCCACACTTCCAGCAAAAGCTGCATCCGAATAACGCACGCATATACAGTGCAGCCAGTGCAATGCTGTATTCATGCGTACAGACATGGTGTCATTCCTACATGGCACGACATCAACTGCGTGAACGCCTTTCTAATTCCCAAGGTGCCGAAGGTCGCGGGATCGAATCCCGGCCGCGGTGGCTGCATTTTCGATGGAGGCGAAAATGTTTGAGGCCCCTGTATATATACTTAGATTTAGGTGCACGTTAAAGAACCCCAGGGTGTCGAAATTTCCGGAGCCCTCCACTACGGCGTCTCTCATAATCATACCATGGTTTTAGGACGTTAAACCCCAGATATTATTATTAAATTCCCAAGGTGTCGCAAGGGCTCTTAAGTGAGCTAGTTAGTTTATGAACATTATGGCAGCCTTTGTAATTGTTTTCGTTTTTGAGTAACGAATTCAGTATGGGATATTCGGCTCCCACGTACATTGAAATGTTGTTCTTGTTGCATGCTGCCGCCGTCGTCGTCGTCGTTGTTGTTGATGATGATGATGATGATGACGACGACGACGACGACGCGTTCCAGCAACATATGAGCCCGTTTGGCTGTGTTTCGCATTAGGTCGTACAATCAACACTAGCTAGAATAAGGCCTCTATCCGCAGAAAAAAAGAATGTCTGTGAAAAGGCCGACTTTGCCCTAAGTCTGTGAACGCCGCGCGCCCCCGCAACACCACAAAAATTTCCCAATGTTTGCATACACGTCCTTTATCCGCTGAATGTGTTTTTCTCACCAAACCCGAGAGGTGGTTTGAGGCCCTTTTAAGTAAATAGCGAAACTTTCTGGCAACAGTCCTGCTGGCAATGAACCAACGCGATCACAATAACAGCGCAACCAGAGACCGCATTGGGACAACTCTAGCGCGCGATTAAAATTCAGCGTCATTTTGTGTCAAGCGAATTAAGCTTCTGATTTTTCTTTTTAGTTTTTGCTTTTAATTTTTCATCCGCAAGCAAGAGCGTTGCGAGCTATGCGAAAGCGAAGCTTCTGCGCACGCTTTAATAATGCAAGTAGTCTTGGAGAACATGATGCCGGCTTCAGGGCGTTATAGCTTTTGTTTCGCAAAAATCAGCACTTCGAATCCCCCAAGCACAAGTAAAACACATTCCGTCTCTACAGAATAACCACCACACATTATCCAATTAAATGCGTTGCGTTAAAACGTGAAACGTGAATGTTATCGACTGCAAGAAACATATGTTCAGTTATAGAGTGCCCCAGTATTCTTTAGAAACAAAAATAAACGTCGAAAATCGCTGTGGGTTCAGAAATTGTTATTATGCACAGCTTTTTGAAGATACGTATAATAGTTGCATCAGTGACACGTTTTACATGGTCTGTGGTAAGCCGTGTGCCTTTGCCGCAAGTCACTGACGTTGCACGCATACGTGCACCAGGAAATAGTGACGCGATCAAGATGTAACGAACACAGACCACGCGCACTTACTGCTATTTGTTGCACTCAATAGTGCCTCCTTCATAAATCTTCAGTTGCTGCGCCTCTTTCTATGCACAGACGTCCCTGCCTCTCATTGGACAATGTCATACCCCGCAACGACCGGGCGGTCATGCATGCAGACCATGCATGATCAGGAAAACCGATCTGTTAGTACGAACAGTAAACCTGGAGCCAAAAAACGTATTGCAGCTCCACTATTGTGCAACCTGAGGACGTGCGTAGCACGGGCACCCAGCGATTCCCGTTCGTAGGGGTCCCACTGCTCCGTTTACCAAAGCGTCGATGACGCCAATGTTTGAGGTAAGCATATAGGGCTTACCGGCACGAGTAGAATCTTGTCACAGAGATTCTCGACATGTGCGCTACATTTTGCAACACTTTATCGACTTCCTGCTTGTTACGGCAGTTGAGATACACGTCGTCTGCAGCGAGTTCCGTCAGGTTGGTTCTCCCATCAGATGCAGCAACGCAGCGCTCGCAAAGCACAGGGGGAGGGGCATTCCCTTGCTTGGAGAGGCGGGAGCGCCCTTTACTGCGCCCCGCCGGAGGCTGTCGCATGTTTCCGAAAGGTTTTAGCGATTTTAAGTTACATATTGCGATTACTTTTTGGTTATATCTGTCAATTATATTATTTTAGACCTTGTTCTTTCGTTTTATCCATTTTTTCAGCATTGGTAGCCTTGTTATGGCCTGTATTGAGCGTTTTACTGTGAGCGTGATCACGCCACATTAGATGTATGTATGAGTGGACGCCAAGCCGGTCCTCTAAAGTGCTCCGCACTTAAAACACGACCACGCAGGAACACAAAGACAGGACGGGCGCTGACCTACAGCTGTTTATTTCTTTAAAGGGACACTATAAAGTGAAACAATGAATCGGTTTAGACAAAGTGCGCTCTGAGAAATCGAATGTCATTAATTTCACTATCGTAAGTTCATTAATATAGGAGAAAATCAAGGCCATAGTTCTATTTTTAAATTTCGCGCCGAAATCTCCGCGCGTTTCGTCACGGATTTCAAACTGTATTTGTCGTATTTTGGGGATATTGGCCCAACGAAATTTCCTGAAACATGGTATGTTGTCTATGGCCCCATCAGAGGACAATGTACTTCACTTATACCAATTAGGAACTACGTAGGCCCCAGTAGACGCCGTCAGAATCTCTGACGTCACGTCGTTTGCTAGGCCAACTTCAAGGTGGCGTCGCCCCCCGTATTTTCTTTTTGCGCGTTTTCTCGCTTATTAAGAGTCCTGTCGCAGCGAGCGTAGCGATTTTGGAATTGTAAAAGAATAATTAACTGATAATAGAAAAATCGTCTTTCTCTTTAGTGTCCCTTTAAGAACACACGCATATAAATCCACTTTTGTAAACGCATGCGCAGATTCTGTGTGCTTTCATCTACTTTTGCCTATGTGTTCCTGCGTGGTCGTGCTTTTGGCGACAAGTTTACTTTTCATTCTAAACATGCACCAAGTAGCCCAACAACGCGTGGTATTATCAGTTAGGCTTGCCAGCGAGCACCTTTGAGCTGAACGCGGCACAGAGTGTCCTCTACCGCGCTCACCCAAATCCACGGGAGTGTTCCTGCTTTTTCCGAGGTCGGCCTCACCGGCTCAACGGGTCGGAATACCTATATCCGCTCTCGTAGTTACCCGTGAGTGGCCAGACATCTGAACAGCATGAGAGCCGCGAATAACAGTGTATGAATCGCATAGTTGTATTCGTGGCCTTAAACTTCTCGATAGGGGTGTACGACAACTGAAATTCGCACGAATATGAACCGTCGGGCTTTTTCTCCTCGTTAAATTGCCACGTTTATTCTTTTCTTTTTCTCTTCCCATCTCGCGTTAGGCGCCGAATTTCCTGTGGGAAAACGGAAGCGGCGGTCGCCCTAGGGAACACCGAAACACGCCAGCAAAGAGCTCTCTTACCCATGCACTCCGTTCGCAAAAGACCTCCATCTACTTCCTTCCTTCGATTGAAAGAAAGAAAGAAAGAAAGAAAGAAAGAAAGAAAGAAAGAAAGAAAGAAAGAAAGAAAGAAAGAAAGAAAGAAAGAAAGAAAGAAAGAAAGAAAGAAAGAAAGAAAGAAAGAAAGAAAGAAAGAAAGAAAGAAAGAAAAAAGAAAGAAAGAAAGAAAGAACCGACAAATGTAGGTTAAAGGCAGGTGGGAGGCGCCAGCCATGCAGCGTACGAAGGGAGACAAGCCCCCCGCACGCAAACAAATAAAAACGAGCATACCCAAGAAGCTCGCTCACACACATGCATTACAAAAATACGGGAATGCGCGTGCGTATAGTATCCCACATACATCCTTCATCGTTCACTTTTTATTGCTTTCTTTTTTCATGTTTTGCGGCACATAGCTCCACACGTGCCTTCTACTTGTATGATTCGTACTGCAGTATCCTACCTGTCTTTCTTTCTTTTTTCCTTTAAACCTCGATCTTTGCCGATCTCCTCGGCTGCACAAAGCGCGCGTACCGCTCAAAAAAGAGCCCCGTGGTTAAAGTGGTGCGTGAATCTGCCTCCCGCGGCGGAAGCCGGCCGCGAGAACAGCCTCGGAAGCGCGTCAACGGGGTCGCCACGGCTGTTACGAAGAGTGGGGCGACTCACTATATACTACGCAACAGGAACGGGACACAGGCTTGGTGGGAAGAGCAAAATGCGCAGAAAAGACGAAAAAAGAAATAAACATAGGAGTATTAACGAATAGGAACGAGTACTACGCGGGACCGTAAAGAGAGAAAAACGGACCCCCCCGGAAAATGGTTGTGCTCCGTTGAATGAAGAGCACGGCGCACTCACGCGCGTAATAAAAGGTGCATCCTCGCTCTATCTTCGGCCCTAAGCTGGGAAAATGGCAAACAAGGAAAACAAGAAAAAAAAAGATACAAGTTAGAAAGAGTGCGCAGTCCCCACGATGCATCTGCTCGCCGGAGTGCGTTCCGGAGTGCACCGTATATAATAAATGCTCACGCACGCTGTTACAAGCGGCAGTGGAAGAAAGAGGCTTAAGAGAGAGATGCTTCAAAGCAACACACCGGGAAAGACAGTTATGCCGTGCGTTATCCCAGAAGGCCCAGTAATGGCCACGAAACGCCAGGAAATGCTGTGTGTGTGTGTGTGTGTGTGTGTGTGTGTGTGTGTGTGTGTGTGTGTGTGTGTGTGTGTGTGTGTGTGTGTGTGTGTGTGTGTGTGTGTGTGTGTGTGTGTGTGTGTGTGTGTGTGTGTGTGTGTGTGTGTGTGTGTGTGTGTGCGCGCGCGCGCGCGCGTTCGTGCGTGCGTATGTCTTTAAAACAACAGGAGACGCGATATGTAAATAAATACTGCGGTAAACTTGGACGTACAGGCGCGCATACATGCGTAAGATCATAATGAAATACTCGCTGTGAATACCATAAAATATAGGCGTATCAAAACCACACGACAATGTTTAGTGGAACGTACAGTGAGAGCGAAAGGGAAACAGCGAAGTCCGCTTATAACGAAAAATCGAGGACGCACGATGATTTTCGCACATGCGTGAGTGGCCCGGCGGTGCCCTATATGCACGCAGTGCCAATAACGAAATTCTCTTCCTCGCTTGTCATTCGCCTACGACGACTCGAACGAGTCATGTTCTTTTGCTTTTCAATCGATTGTATTGACCCTCCCCTCGAAAGCTTCCTGCACCTCATGTAGCTCTGCCTCCAAGATCGACCCCCCTTTCACCAAACGACGATGCCATGTCACCATCATGTGGCATCATGATGAGATCACAAATGTTGACGATCAGTGACGTCGCGATGACGTCACCTATGATCACGTGGCTTTTTTCGTCGTTCGTGCTGACGCCGCCGCAGCCACCGGTCACCTTTCGCGTTTGATGAGGCATATAAGGTAATAATAATTATTTTTATTGGGGTTTAACGTCCCAAAACCACGATATGATTATGAGGGACGCTGCAGGGGAGGGCTCCGGAAATTTCGACCACATGGGGCACTTAAATCTACGCACACGGGCATCAAGCATTTTCGCCTCCATCGGAAATGCGGCCGGCATTCGATCCCGCGACCTTCGGGTCTGCAGTCGATTACCATAACCACTAGACCACCGTGGCATGTCGAGGTATCCAAGGTATTCGCCTTAATAAATATCAAACACGCAGGATACAGAACGCCACGTTCGCAGCTGCATAGCGAATTCACCGACGGAAAGGGTGATTTTTCGTCCACTTCAGATAATTTCAATTTACGTCATTATTATGACACTACACTTAAAAGCAACAATTAACGAGCCCTATGCTTTCCTTGGCCTGACTGTCTGTTGGATTCATTCGGTTATATTCTCACATAGGATGCATAGAGTTGCACCATTAGTAGCACCTGAACGCGTATGCTTACAGAGTGTAATGCATGCTTACAAGGTGTCGGCACCAATTTTGCAATTGAAGAGAACTAATACCGTGGTTGGTGCGGCTTCCAGATACACTTGGGCACCAGAAAAAGAAAAAAAAATCACAGCATATCCACGGGGTGAATGATGATGAGTGGGGCGAAGCTACGGAGGGAATCATCTGTAAACCGTGAAACTCTTCCGTGAAATGCGCCCAGTACATAATATGAAGAGTGTGAAACATCGTGTATATATTAAACATCAAACATTTATTGTACTGTTGGTTTACGTGGTCCCTTCATTATCACTTGTGATCGGTGAAATGCAAGGAAGAAGTCCGCTCCCGAGCGAAAGAGCGCCAAGAGCGACCGCATTCCCCGCTCGCCCTGTGCGAATTAAAGGCAAGGCTAGAGGGAAGACAGGACGCGCGTTCCACGACGCGAGGTCGGTAGCATGCCCAACGAAAGCCAACGGAACGCGATCGTGCAAGTGCTCCGGCTTCGCATCGCCTCATGGTTCCATTTAGCGTCCCAAAACCAAACATATTGCTCAAGGTGTGCCTTGCGTTTTTCGTAGAAATAATTTCTTTATCATGTACATTAAGACGAAAAGTTGAAAGCTCACTAGAGTGTATCGGCCGCAAAGTATGTCTTTTAGTGTGATTTAACTCTCGTACGGCAGGGTCCTCGCGCCGTTGCCGGTCCACCTCGCCCGTTGACGATCGGGCGAGGTGGCTAAATACAACTATACTCGCGGACAACTTTTCTTGGCAATGAAGGGAAAGCTACGGGGGCGGAGCGTCTGCACATGTACTGCTACGCGAAGTAGTCCGGTTTGGCGCGCGTCTAGTAACGCCGTGGAAAGTGATGGCTAGCGCTGCATTTCGACGCAAACGCTGCTTAGCGTCTAAGGTACGGGTAAAAGGCGCGACTTCTTCACGCACTCAAAAACACAAAGTGACAACGCATAAAGTCAAAGAAATACATATATCTCGCTTGTGAGTGCTGCGTTCCGTCTCAAAAAGCTAGATGTAGAAAATGAAGGAGTATTTTTTATATCTCACGCAGAAAATATGGACGCAATTGTGGGACTACATTCATTAGCGGTAGGATACGTGCATTGTGGCTCCGTAGCCTTCGCTTCATTGCCAAGAAAAGTTGTCCGCGAGTATACTACACTTTAAGAAAAACATCTGGCGTTCTTTCGTTCTGCTTTTACAAAACATCTGGCGTCTTTCGTTGGTTTATTTCATCAATCAACGGCGTTTTGAACAAAATTTTTATTGTTTAATCACGCACAGGAGAAATCTCACCAGGCACTACCTTGGAGGTAAACCATGGCTGCTAATGGCAATGAGAGACAGAAGAAGTCGGCTTTTAGCTAACACTTACACTTCTACTTCTACTAACGTTTCCTACTGGAACATGCCAATGGCTGCTAATGGGGAATGAGAGACAGAAGAATTCGGCTTTTAGTTAACGCGCACGCTGCGAACTTTTTATTGTTCAACAACGCACAGGAGAAATCTCCCACCGGCACCACCTTGGAGGTCAAAGCGTAAGACTTGTTACTCACTACTACGACCACGACGAGGGACGAACGGGTGCCGCCTTAAGGAGCTTCGCCCCTAAAAACAGCGCCGGCTATTGTCTACGAATGGTTCAACAGACATATGGCTGCCATTATTTTCCATTCCTAAGAATAGCCTATTTAGTATACTACTACAGCTACTACTACTACTACTACTACTACTACTACTACTACTACTACTACTACCACCACAACTACTACTACCACCACAACTACTACTACCACCACAACTACTACTAATACAAGGGGTGTAGCCAGAAATATTTTGCGGCGGAGGGGGAAGGAGTAATACGCTCCTTTGCGTGTGTTTGTGCGTATGCGCGTTTATATGCACATGGAAGATGTAAAACTTTCAAGGGAGTGGGAGTTAAACCCTCCTCCTCCTCCTCCTACTGTTCTAATTCCTTCCACAGAGCCTAAATGTGGTCTACCACGTCCGCGCAGTCTAGCGAGACCGCTCACTCACTCGGCGCCTTGAAGCTGCTCAACGATGAGCACGCCGATAAAAGGGACGCGCTGAATGAAAGCGCCAAACAAAACAAAAAACAAAGTGGAGAAGGCAGCGCCGACTCAAGGAGGTCAGCTCCTCTCGCTCACGACGTTCAGTTTGGCACAGCAGTGCCTTTCTCGTGACGCTCCTATATAACACTGTGTATATAGGCGAGCAAAGAGGAGGCGACAGTGCTTCAGAGACCGCAACACTGCCGCGGGTCACGGTCGCCGCACTGCGCGCCAAGCGAGCTATTGTGGCGCACAAGAGGAGGAGGAGGAGGAGGAGGAGTGGAGAGCAACGATCATCGCGGCGATTACGTAAGAGCATAGAGAGCCGCGGCGCCCGGCACGGCGGTGACGTATAGGGCACCCCTTGCACCGTTATGAGAATGGAAAGAAGAACAGCGACGCAGGGGGTCGCACCGGCCCGGCCGCGTGGCTTGTCTTGGGCGGCGGCAGCACTGCACAGGCCCGAGGAATGCAGCAGCGTGAGCTTCACGTTTAGAAGGGAAATCTTGCAGAAAAGCTTTAATTTATAATGTTTAATATAGATCTTTAAGGCTCGTTCACATCTGCGACTAGCACCGATCGCACCACCAAATTAGTCGCGAAGCAACTGGTCGCAAATGGCCGCTTTTGTGGCAAAGCGACTGCTTTTGGTTTAGTCGCTCGCTGCGAGATTTTCCAGTCCCGCGACTGCAGTCGCAAACCTCTGAACCAATGAGATGCGCAGGAATAGGAACGTCAGTTTATTTTACGGGGCAACGGCAACGCGAGCAGACGTGATGCTCCGGTAGTGGAGGGGGGTCGGGACCCGGTCCCTAATGATATATCTTTATCCTACGCCACGTGTGCAGCAAGGTTTCGCCTTCACGTGTTACTTAGTGTGTCAAACGGTGCCGCACTGTTTTTCTCCTCTTCTTCTTTTAAGGCGAAAGCCTTAGATGCCTCATCAAACGCGAAAATTGATCGTCGGTGTCCCGCGGCGTCGGGGACAACACGAGTGATGCAAAAAAAAACACATTGTCACGTGATGACGTCACAGATCGCCAATATTTGTGACGTCACTAAGAGGTGACGTCACAAATATTTCGCCTTCGAGTCGTCTTAGGCGAATCCATAAGAAACCCTGTGAGCTTTTTTTTTCTTTCTTTTTTTAAATGAGTGATTGAGCATTTAGGTCCGTGTGTAAATAAGAAGGTCGGCGCGATTGTATTGGAACACCCGTCGGCATCGCGTGGCTCGCTCGTTTGCCTCCTCTTAATTACAGCTCTGATTCAGTTTTTCCAACAGCGCCCCGCCGCCCTGAGGCACTGCAGCGCTATGTTTAGCGCCGACGGCTTCCTGTTTTTGTTTTTTCTCCCCAGGTATACAATGAGAGTGAGATCACGCATTGTTGCCTCCAATCGGATCCTTGCGCTCGTCTTCGCCCATTGTTCTCCGCTGTCGGTATTTCCCCCTCGTCTTAATTCACTTAGTGTATAGAAGCAACGATGCACCGTATATCTGATGCACAAGGTCAGCACTATCAGACACAGACAAAAAGGAAGAAATGACGTAAGAGAACAGCAGCATGGAGCTCAATTATACATTCTTCTCATGTATCGAATATCTTTTCTCTTATTCTTTATATTATTAAGGCGAAAGTCTTAGATGCCTCATCAAACGCGAAAAGTGACCGTCGGAGACGAGTGATGCAAAAAATCATCTTCACGTAATGACATCACCATGTGACGTCATCATGACGTCACCGATGACGTCGCAGGAAAATTAGTGACGTCCTTATGACGTCGAGATGCCGTCGCTGTGACGCCACGTGACATCACGTCACATGGTGGCGTCATCACATGACATCGCACCATGGTCAAAGGTGGGCCGATCACGGAGGCCGTGCAAAACCAGGCGAGGTGCCTCCGACCCTGGAGGCAGTGGAAAAGCACGTTAGGTGGAGAAAGCTTTCGGAGGGTGGCGGGGCAGGATCAACAGATCCACTGAGAAGAAAAAGAAGATGCCTTTCGCCTCCGAGTCGTCTTAGGCGAGCGCATAAGGGACCCTGTGAGTTTGTCGGTCTTGTTTTCTGCATTTCCGATTAAAAGCCTAATGAATTCACGTTTGGCGTCTTTACGTACTTTGCTGTATTCATTTTTGTTGTACAGTAAAGTTAAAAATCCGTTGCATGCATGTAACATTATGCTGTGCGATACTGCTGTAGTCTAATCACAAATATGATTCTTTTCCTTATGTTTCGCACTATTCCACCCCCCACCCCCCACTTTTTTTGTTATCACTGAAGTGTGGTTATAAAATATGTGCTTTTTTTAAGACGATCTGTTTATGTAATTGCATATTTATTAAGACCCGCTACTGGCCAATGGCTATGGAGAGTGGCGTAGCCACTGGGGGGGGGGGGGGGGGGGGGGGGGGGGGGGGAGGGGGGCACACCAGGCCCGGTGTTTGAGCATAAGCATAAGCTTACATAAGCTTAAACGAGCCAAGTTTGAGTATAAGCTTACTTAAGATAAAGACCAATTAACTGTAGGGGTGTGCGAACAGTAAAATTTCATCTCGAATCGAATAGTGCCGAATAGTGGCCAGAAATATCGAATATCGAATAGTATATTTACACGAAATGTGTACCGCCAGTTATGGCAAGACAAAGAAAAAAAATCAGGGACGCTATGGCGTGCTGACAGTTACGCACTTGTTCGGGAGTGGCTTTTGCTTCAGCTTTTATGGACGCGCAAGCATGTTGATAGAACCGCCATTCCAGTCAGCAGCGCCACTCCTCACCTCCTAACAGAGGGGGGTGAGGTAGCTAGTTTTCTTTCCTTATGGTCTCGCAATACGGCTCATCTGACAACGGTAATGTTGTGCTTCATCGCCATGTGTGCTCCAGGCCCAGAAGTCTTCGGGCGCCCGTTCACAGCACCGTTTTAACTGCGCGCCGGAACGATGGGAGTTTCTGAACTAGTGATGCGGTGCGGCAGTGGCGACTGCCCAGCGTGAACAAATTTTTGCATGCAAAGCCAATCACCGAGGGTTTCGCAGGCCAAAGTCAGGTCGTTTTACGGCGCTTGCGGGCATATGCGACTGCACTACGCAAGAAGTCCGTGCCTTCGTTTCTGGAGCGATGTTGTGAAGGACTTGACAGTTTTCTCATGTGTTTTTCTACGTGCGGAAATGACATAATCTCCTTTAAGATCAGCATGCGCTCGCTTTTGAACCAGGATGTCGGTGAAAGTTTAACGAACGGCGACGTTAGCGTTAGTTTTAGTGCACCATTGGCCTTTGTCGCGTTTTAGATATTCGTCCGGTCGAATTATTCGAAATTCGAATACTAGCTGTTCGAAAGTCGAATCGAATTATTCGGTTAGGAACTATTCGATTCGAATGCGAAACTCGAATATCCGTACACCTCTAATTAACTGTCGTTAAAGATAATGAAAATTAATTGAATGAGTTCATTGCAAGGACAGACAGTTTTTTTTTTTTTTTTGAGCAGCTGGGACCGTTGCGGCACCTGGCGAGCCAGATCTTAATCACGCACTGCTTTCAACGTGGCCTCTGAGATTCGCTCCGGCAGCGTGCTAAACACAAAGCTAACACAATGTGAACCGAAGAAACACAGGAACGCCGATGTGCGAGGGCCACCGCCGGACACCTAAGTAAAGGATTACGGTCGCCGCCGGATTTCTTCAGTCGTTTTTTATTTGTTTTTTTTTTTACTCTGCCCCTATCCTCTTTAAGAGTTTTTCAGTCTCGTTATCGACTCAAACCAGGTTTAGTCCAGGGGTGCTATTCTGGACACTGTCAAATTCCGCCATACTGTCAAATTTCGTAATGGCGGCCTTTTAAGCCAATCAGAGATGCCGTACCAGCCCTCTGGGCCAATCAGTGCTGATCAATGGCGAAATTTGACAACATATGGCGGAAGTTGACAGTGTCCAGGACAGCACCCCAGTATATATGGAACGATTTGCGCGCCACAAGAACCTCCGCTGTTTCTGGGGCCCGATATGACCGACAGAATAAGCGTCGAGGAACTTAACAAACGGTGGTCGGAAGGTTCACGCAGGAAGCAGGAAGAAGAGGAAGCAGCGCATGCAGAACGAGAACGGTGCACGCGCTGAGACGCTCCAGTTGGCAGACGGGCAGAACGACTGATAGACAGGCCGCCGGCAGGGGGCGCCAACTCCCTGTACATCATATATATATACATCATATATATATATACATCATACTGTATATGCTACCTTTAGGTAACCTAAAGGTAGCATATACAGTAACTCTAGTACATCACGCCGATGGACGGATGCGTCCATTCGAAAAGGGCTGGAAGTACCTGTGGGCCATTAAGCTCAAATAGCAATTCGGCCTTGCCTACCTGAGAACGACTGAAAACTGAGGTAATTGGTGAGGATTCATCCCAAAAGAAGGTATAAGGCGCGCAAGCACAGACACCAAGAGAAGAGAACAAATTAATACAAACTCAGCTACATATGGACATGAGAGTATAACAGACTGGGCCTGTTTTTCTCTCATGTTCTGTTCTGAAGCGGTGTTGTGTTTTCTTGTGTCTGTATCTTACCTTCTTCTTGCCTATTTGAATTTAACGCACACACAGATATATATATATATATATATATATATATATATATATATATATATATATATATATATATATATATATATATATATATATATGTAGTGTAACTTCCTGCTCTTAACGAGTGATTTTGTTTACCACGATATATCGGTTTGTTTGTGGTTGTTTGTTTTTCCCTATACAGCATCTCATACATAGCGTGAAGCAATACTGTGGAAACTACACAAGAAGTTCGGAGGACCGGGCATATTACTCCGCGCGATTAGTTGTCAGCTTTTGTGGTTTCAAATGCTACTGCAAGCAGGGTCACTAAAGCGCTAGAGTTACTGCATACGCTACCTTTATGTAGCACAGTTGCGCGTCTGTCTTTCAAACGCCGCTAGCAACAATGTATTGCGGAGAAGCTGACGCTCGGGCCAACTTTTGTATTTCTCGAAGCCGCTGCAGCGAACTGGATTGACACTAGTCATCGAGGCGCCAAACATGTCGATCGGCGACGCGGTAGGCATGTCGCCTGCAAAAACGGAGTGGGCTTCGCCGCACAGCCGCGGTTGCTAGCTAGACTTACGCGCAACTCTGCTACTTGGAGGTAGCATATACAGTAACAACAACTACAGTACTCGTAAGGCACCGCTGCGGACCCCGAACAGTAAACCTGGAAGCCACGGAAACGACACGCTAAGTGATCCAGATAATAACGTATAAACAGCCGTGTACCAGAGATAGTTTATTTCTAGGTTACAAAAACATTGATTGATTAATCACGCTTACATAAAGAAGCGAAAATCACGTTCTGTCGGGTATAAACAGTGAACTATTGTTTGGTACGAACGCATTTACTGCAAAATAGAGTCACTGGAAAAATTTGACTCTACTGCAAAAAGGCCAGGTAGCCCTCCTCAGCGTTGCACGCCGCGTATGAAACGGGGGACACTTTTCCGCTATGCCAATCCTCCCGCTGCATTTTACTGATCTCTATCTAGTACACGTGCAGGGCCGACACCCATTCGGCTATTACGCACTCAGGCGGTGGGAAGTGCCGAGCACGTGCTCCCTCGGTGCGTGCCAATCGGTTCCGGAAGGAGTGCCCCTTTGTGTACTCCCCCAGAGCATATCCGCAGGAACACTACGCGATGATGACGATTGTGATAAGGTTCGATGCATTTCCAGCGCTTAATACTACAAACAGAAAAAAAGAACACGGAGACACAGACCGACAGAAGAGCAGCGTGAACGTTGGTCTTGCAACTATTTTTGTTGCACAGAAAGAGCAGGTTTGGTTGGTCCCTTACTGTAAAAACCGGTTCTTCCTGTGCAACAAAATTAGTTGCAAGACCATACTGTTCTTCTTTCGTTCTACGTCTCCGTGTTCTTTTTTACTATTTCTAGAATTAAGCGCTGGAAATGCATCAGACTTTAGTATGCTAACTAGCAAAGCTTCACGAACCTTGTATAGCGCCATCGTCTTTGAAGTGAGCCGGCGAAAAACGTCGCTCTAGCCTGCGCAAGTTAAACGGACGCAACAAAACAAGGCAAACGAGGAGGGATGCTGTCCCTTTTCGAGTGGCTGTACTTGACTGCCTTGTTCGGTTGTGTCCGTTTAATTAGTGCTAAATCAACACAGTAATAGTGCCGGACAAACTAGCCCAATGATCAGTCCTACTGAATTAGTGTTCTCACAGCGCTCATTACATTGCTGCAGCCTATAGGTGTTACGGCCATGCCTATACATTCACATGTTTAATACATTCTTATTAAAACTGCTGCGTTGGTTGTCGTGAAAGTATGGTTGTAAGTTATTGCTGCGCTGCTGTTGCCCTTTTTTATTGCATTGCAATTCCACTTCTTTTTGGCCCATGTTGGCCTGCAGTACTGTGAAATAAATAAATAAATAAATAAATAAATAAATAAATAAATAAATAAATAAATAAATAAATAAATAAATAAATAAGTCGTATTATTACTGATGCTGTAGCAGAAATGGGAGTAACTAAACCGCAGTAATTAAATTACTCTTTGCTGTAATGAGTAATGCGACGCATTACCTCAAGCGAGTAATTTCAAGAAAATTACTCATTACTTCGCCAATTATTTTTAACTAAAATATAGTATGTGCGTTTCCCTTATAAAAAAATTGACCAAAAAAAGAAAAAGACTGACAAGAAAGACAATTTAATCTGAGTGCCAAACTTCAAGCGCGAGAAGTTGAACAAAGGTCTTTGAAATTTCCAGGTACACGCGCTGTAAATAAAGTCTACATGAGTTGTGCATGAATCATGAATTTTTGTTAAAATAATTGCAAAGCGTTACTTTTCCAAGGCAATAGTAATAAACGAATTCAGACTCAGTGCAATCTCATTACTTTCGGCGAGGTGAACTTAATTACATTCACAAACGTTTTAGAATAGTAATTGGCAATTTAATTACTTTTTCGAAGTGATTTTGCTTATCTGGCCTGCAACCATCTGATTCTATGAATATCGTCCTAACATTTCTTTTTTTTTGCCGCCAATACAATAAACGACTTCCTTATTTCGACTTATGAACAGTCCCTGTTCACATCGGGCCCTCTGAATCACAGTGCCTCTGAAAGGCGGACGCCGCTTCTGGACGAATGAAAATCCGGGAAAAGCCGTGGCGTGACGTGTGCTGGTGGCACCGCCTAAGATTACCCATACGTGCCGTTGGTGCAGGGCGCGTGCGGAAACGCCACACTCAACGATGCGAAGGAATCGCACGGTATGCATATCAGCGCGCACTTCGAAAAGGCGCAAGGCAACGCAGTCGATACACCTCGTTACCGCGGCGTATGTTCGAGTGAGCGATGACCTGACAAGGAAGGAAGGAGATATATATGTACCTTACGGCATTCGCCGCGCCATATACCCCTCGTAACGTTACACAAATACTCTCGCTAATCCTTACCGTTCGTCGTTCCGTCTGGCTCGGTCCCCCGCACACTAACGTCAGTTTCACCTCGTGGGCAGGTTGTCGGAACGAAAGGTTTTTCCTTTCGGTTTTTGTTTCGTTCCACCGCAAAAAGTTCCGTTCCGTTTATGTTCCGGAGCAAAAAAAAAAAAATGTTCCGTAACGTTTCGTAACGGGTTTTTTATGCAAAAATTTGAAGTTAAGATAATCATTAAAAAAAAACATTGGATTTGTTATAGAGTTACTTGCCATCCTCTTGAGAAAGGGGGACTGGGGTAAAACACGTTCTTCAGAGGAGCGGAAGTAACTGTACCACGAATTCCTACCAACTAGCACAAACCAGTATGCCCTTCGAAGTCATAGTATTTCTTTTCTCAAAAGTCAATTTCGATTTTTTTTTTAGCGGCCTCAATCATTTGTGTCAAGCGATTGAGCACGATCTCAGAAACAGCACGTCATTGACTGTACTCTCTGATGCGCGAGACCGCTGTTTTTATAAAAAAAAATCGCCAGGTCTGAGCGGAACACGCAGCACAGTCACAGCGAAAGGTGGAAGAGCGGCCTTTCTAGAGCCCGCGTTAGACTATTGGGGCAACTAATACAAGTACACATGCAAGGTACGCCATAAATCATCGTAATTTTTCTAAGTAGCACGATTCCTCTCTGAAGTAGCACGATGTTAACACGATTCCTTGCCCGACATGGCGCCTGTATAGGGTATTTTTGCGAAGGAATTACAGGCACCAGCGTGGCTCTGTTGTGGAATACTCGACTGTCAGACAGAAGGCGCAGGCTCAAATCACATCCGGTCCTAGAAAGTTGTTTCTCATTTCCTTTTTCCTTATTTCACGCGATAGCAGCTACGCACACCGGTGGCGGCGCACAACTATGGCGCCAAAAGCGGACGTCATCTCATAACAGCTTTCGCAGTAACAAACTTCAGCGCCGACAATGCCCTTTTCAGACTTGCCTGCGTGACAGGCGCGCAAAAGGCCACTAGCGTTAATATAAACATATCTGATTGCCACTGTTTTCGCTTTTCGCACAATTTCAACATATTTTTGCTTTGATATTCCTGCCTCAGGTACGCGCTAATACGGTACCCTGAGATATGCATAACTGCTCATGCTGCATGACCTCAGTTGTTCCGGATTGCCAAGTTTTCTCGTGAACCGAAAAACGATTCAAAAAATTTCGGTTTCACTCCGGAACGAAATAATAGATTAATAGAAATAATAGAAATAAACGTAACCGAAATAAAGTTTCGGTTACGTTTTCGTTCCTCTCGGAAATATCGTTGTTTTTTTTTTCGTTTTTCGTTTCTGTTTTTCGTTCCGTTCCGACACCCTGCTCGTGGGGCATATTTCTGTTCGCAGATTAACGATCATTAATCTTGCGTGCCTTTCCTTGCGTATACGTCATTCGTCCCATATACTTCCAGGTCATGAACAACGCGAGCGCTATCAGCATGAAGCATGACGGAGCACTTTTGATCGGAAAAGCAGCCAGCTAGGGCCCACATTTTAGAAAATCAAATGCAAGCAAGCCAGACGACGATTAATGTGGTGTGTCATGAAGACACCTCAAAGGAGCCAACTGTTTATATTAAAGGGACACTAAATTGAAACAATAAGTTAGTTTAGAATTATACTGTGAAAGCTCTAGCGTCATTACCTTCGCCACCGTAGCTTTATTCATAGATAAGAATATTAATGTCAAAAGTTTCACTTTTAAGTTTCCCGCCGAAATGGCCCACTGTGACGTCACGCACCCCAAGTTTTGTTTGTTTCTTTTTTTCGTATTCTAGCCGTACTGCCTCAACAGCATTCATATTTCATACTACTGAAACGGCGCCACCACTTGAGTATGAATTCGTACCAACTTGCCCAGTTGTCACCCCTTCTCAACAACATTGTCTGAAACTTGGTAAGCGTGAAAAGCTGGGCCGGTTGGTTCATGTTCATGTTTAGGTGCGAGGAAACCAGCGAAACTCAAAAACAGAACGAAGAAGAAGGCACATTCAAGCACACACCATCGCCGGACTTACAACCAGTTTATTGGCGCATCCACGTATATTTATACACCTCTTCCCGCGCATGCGCGCACGCTATACAACATGAAGCCTATCATCCAACCGCTAATCAGTCACACCCTGAAAGAAACAGCCACTCTTGACACGTGTGTATTAGCGAACCTTCTGTGCATATCACAGAAAAAGAGTGGCTGTTTCTTTCAGGGTGTGACTGATTAGCGGGTGGATGATAGGCTTCATGTTGTAGCGTGCGCGGGATGAGGTGCATAAATATACATGGATGCGTCAATAAATTGGTTGTAAGTCCGGCGATGGTGTGTGCTTGAATGTGCCTTCTTCTTCGTCCTTGTTTTTGAGTTTCGCTTGTTTTCTCGCATTGAAACTTGGTGTGTTTAGTCTCTGGCTCACTCAGGAGACAATGTAATTCATTTTTATGGATTAGAAACTACGCACGCCCTCGCAGAGACCGTCAAAATTTATGACGTCTCGGTGTCTGGCGCGCGAACTTCGAGGTGGCGACGCCACCCGAATTTTCATTTCGTGCGTTTTCTTGATTGCCAAGCGCCTTCTCGCGGTAAGCGTGGTGTTTTCGTTATCGTGAAGGTGTAATTTACTAACGCGCGAACATTTCGGTTTTTCTCATTAGTGTCCCTTCAGGTGTATTCAGTCGTTCATGGACTGCGGTGCACGTGACAAACACTACGACTGCAGCTGATCAACCCTCAGCTTGGGTCTTAGCCAACACAAGACGCGGTAAGGGGCAACAATGGAAGGCGAAATATATGGTCGAGACACTCAACCCGTGTAACACAATAGGAGGAAGAGAGGCGTTTTGGCAAGTACGCAGAATTCCCAGTTGTTCCTTCATCGACGCGCCGGCGTTAATTGGACAAAGAGAAGTTATCAGTCTTTGTGGAAAGCCCCGCGTGCACCTGAAGCCCGTGCTGTAACTGCGAGGAGAAGATAACAGGAAATAATCGGCCTCTCATCCGTGCATGCTTTCTCCGAAAACAAGGAACTTCGCTTAAGCAAACACTGGAGAAACAATGTGATGTTTAGCAATCGATCGGTAGGCGATACAGCTCTAAAATGGTAGCTAGATCGGCCTTGCGCCGTGAGCCTGTAGAGGCGCAGCAGCATGCAACCAATTTGACGTCAACACGACATAAAGGCACTTTTCAAAGTCTATATAGTGCCACCTACGGAAGTATCTTGTGAGGGACGCCGTACAGTGGAGGGTTCCGGGAATTCTGACCATCTGTTGTTCTTAAACGTGCACCCAAATCTAAGCACATGGGCCTCAAGCATTTCGGCCTCCATCGAAAATCCGGCCGCCGCGGCCGGGATTCGATCCCGCGACCTTTGGGTCAGCAGTCGAGCACCGAAACCACCTTGGCGGGCTTATTAATTTTTATGCTGGGTAACGCTTATTGTAATTAGGTTAAACAAGTTCAAGTAACTAGTGAATCAAATTTAAGCACTTGAGAGCTAGACAGGGTAATACATTTTATTGGAATGATGTCAGAACATACCGTACAAGGTATTGGCCGGAATACAGTAATGTATACCAGCGGTCTTCAATTCACATAGATAGAAGGGGGTTGAAAACATAGAATTCAGACCTCGATACAACTAACACGGTGAGAACAAATTATCGTTTATACAGAACTAAAATTTATGACTGTTTAATCACAGTGCCACATCTGTACGTTTTACACAGTTCCGGAAACAATCAATTTCTACGTTTTATACGGAGGACCCAGACGCCAGCATCGTAGCAATAAATGCGATCATAGTCGCAAGGTGTTCAAGTATCATAACAGCACCGTTCCCTTCGCCATGCGCACATGTAGGAAGTTAATTTTCGCAGTGACTGCTGTTGCATTCACAAGACAGCCACGGAAGATACCGGACGCCGATTTGAAAAGCCAATTCTTAGAGTGAAGTAAACAACGTGCAGACGACGTGCTGAACGAGCCAGAAAAGCTCGCTCTGTAAGTACCGCACCTGTCAGATGATAATAAAATGTTGAGAGCAAACATGATCTCACAATGCAAACACAACACACGAGTATCGTGTTTGCAAAATGGGCGTCCACGGCTGTACACGAAGAAAGCTGTAGTATAATTGGTACACAACACACTTTACAGCGTCGGCAAAGCCTTCTGTCAGCTTTCCTCTACGCTTCGAAAGCGGAGATGCCACTGACCTTAATTACAAGAAAAAGAAAAGAAACGTAATGGAAATAATAAGAATTGCTGGGGTTTTACGTTCCAAAACAACAAAATAATTATGAGGGACGCCGTAGTGGACGGTTCCGGAAATTTCGACCACCTGGAGTCGTTCAACGTGCAACTAAATCTAAGCACATGCATCGAAATGCGGCCGCCGTAGCCGGGATTCGATCCCGCGACTATTTGGTCTACTGTCGAGCACCGTAATCACTAGGCCGCCACGGGGGGTGGCATGGAAAGTGCGCAATACGCCAGCTATATTACGTAGAATTGCGGAGACAAAATCTTTATTATCGAATCATAAGTTTCACCTCCTTCAATGACAGCGTGATAATATCAACGCTGGCTCGCCCAAATTATCGCACTGCCACGCAACATCTCCACTCATGTGCACTACACATTGAACCATCATTCATGTGTGCTCTGATGAAAGACCGAAATGTACTGTACGGCAGCGAGCCACGCTGCAAACGATCACGCCATTTCATTGATGGGCTGCTAATGGCGCGCCGGCCCGTGGCAGAGATCGTAATGATACGTGTGGTGCATGGTCATCCGGGCGATCGCGGGAAGGCCTCGGGCAAATTAATCGACGAAAGGGTGACTGGGTAAGACGTATAGTGTTGCAAAGATATATACGTGGAAACTGGTCGATGCGTTGCTTTGCTTTTTTTTTTCGTAATATCTGCGCAGTTTGACACGTGACGCCTGCAACGGTAGTTGCGTACGCCAGGGGCGTAGCCAGAAATTTTTTTCGGGGGGGGGGGGGGGGGTTCAACCATACTTTATGTAAGTTCGTGCGTGTGTTTGTATGTGTGTGTGTATATATGCGCAAGCAAAATTGAAAAATTCCGGGGGGGTTTGAACCCCCCCCCTCCCAACCTGCCCCTCCTCCCCCTCTTCCCCCCGGCGTACACTCTTTGGACTCGATGTTATGTCTTACTGAGGATACGGCGCCTCCGTCATATGTGTCTGCGTGTGTTCAAGCTGCTGCTTATAAGGTGGCAACTGCGGCTGCATCTCCTGCGTGCAGACATTTAAACCGAGATGGAGGAGGTGCGTGACCCTACGGCGTGTTTCCGTACCTACCCTAAAGAGCGCAGCACCTGAACTTCCGGTCCCCTTCACATCCTGGAGGGTCACGTGACCTGAGCGAAAAATTCACGCATGACGCCACGCCACCGCCGTAAAACTTAAATGAAAAGGAACGGGTCTGTCCGGCGTTGCATAAGTATCGCATATTTTGCAAAGTGTCAGCGATTGGCCCGTGTCACTGAGAATGCCAGTAACATACGCCGTGCCGCTTCGCGGTTATCACTGTTTTACCAGCATCACTATACACTGGAAGAATACCAAAGTCGACAGCCACGTGCCGCCCTACCAATGACGTAATAAGTGACGTATTTGCTCAGGTCACATGACCCTACCGCATGTGACGTCAACCGGAAGTTCCGTTACTGCGCTCTTTAGTGTATGCAAACGCACCTCACCCGCTGTATCCTTGCTATGAGTGCACTGAAACCTTGCGCTTTTGAGTGTTTTCTGTAGATGGGCGCAGGTTCGCCTATAGGGTTCATCTTTAGGTTTGGCTGGTACATTCTTCACCGCCTTCAAGTCCCGCTGCTGCTCTCTCTAGGATATGTAAACACGCCGCGCCACGTACACACAAGAGTCATTGTCGCTGCGTCATGGCACCGCCGTTTTTCCCGATCGCATTCGTGCGTACATACACGCCTCCGGGGGCAAACGTATAGGCGGACTGTGTACGTGTGTCGCCTGAGTATATACAGAGACGTGTACTGCATGTCCCACGTTCTCGCAAATTCAAATTCGTTTTCGTGCAAATTCGTTTTCGCAAGTTCATGCACTACCACGCCACGATGGCGTGAAGCCACCTTTCGACGTATAACGCTAATTGCGCAACCGGAACGGCACGTCGTCGTCGCCGAACGATTAGCGATATACGGCCCGCCCTTATCCTCCGCGGCTACTGGTATTGCGCATCGTACCACACGCATCGCGCTTTTTTTTTCTCACGCATCGCGTTCGTTTACGTTGCGCAGTTTGCCCTTGTCGCGAGGCACGCCGGTCGCGCCGTGTTCTCTCTTTTGTGTCGCGGCTCTCGCTTTTGTTCTAAGGGCATTCGCGCTCGAGGCGTGATATCCGAGCGATTCACCTACCCCCCTGACCTGACTACCTCCGATCGCCCTTGGCCCGAATCATCGGCGTTTATAGCAGCAGCAGATGACATGACCTCTATACTTGACCTTTCTCGTGCGCAGCAGACAATGCGGGCAATACGGGGGCGCGAGAGACGTTTGCGGCCTTTTGTTTTTTCGCGGGGCGTCGTTTGGCAGAACCGCGGCGTCACCAAATCTGACGGCATCTTCATTTTGGCGCTACAAGGGACGAATGCATGAGATACGAAAGCGACAAGCGCTTGTCCTGTCGTCTCTAAAGTATTTTAGCGCCAAAATCAAGATGTCGTCAAGTGTTCAACTCGCCCAGCAACGAGTTCTTGTGAAGCATGTCACTAAATCTGGCCAGCAAAGGCGTGCGCAGGGTTCCCCATTAAAAGGGGGTGGGGGGCGTCTCATCGCAGCCTCCTCACCCTTTTGCTCGATTCCAAAACACAACATGCTTAACAATGAATGAAAAAAAAAATACTGAAGCGATGACGTGCTTTTCAGAATCGCCTGCATTTGGTCCGTCGCTATCCGGGAGTAAATAAATGTGGGAGGTAAACAGTTCTTGCAATTTAACATCAGGGGCCTTGAACCGCTATTATCCTAAAAAAATCTGCGTGGTCATAACCCTCATCTTTAAACAACGAAGGGATGGGCCCCATTGGGTAATGACATGGGGCAGACTTTGCCCCCCCCCCCCCCCCTGGCAAGTGGCATAGAAATATCTGTAGCTGATATTATGCAGCAATTTTCGCTAATATTTAGACCATCGAACGACCGGCGCATCTTTACAAGTATGTCCGTCGTCATCGCCACTACGGCGCGGGCACTTCATTTCATCAAAAGGACTCAAAAGTGTTTCTGCAGGCAGCTCCAGGTTTCTACAAGGGGAACTGATCAGCGTGTGTAAGCCAATCACAGATTTCTGGACGAAGATACACAACTGCACAGATTACCATACGACACATCTAGCAGAGGGAGTCCTACCGACATAAAACCCAGAGGCCAAGCGAGTCTTTTCTGCGACAACCTTCCCCACAACTGACGTTATAGACACAGAATGTCTGACGGTCTCCCCGTCTCACTTCTAAGAATGACCTCAGAACTGCGGCTGCGAGATTCTCATTGTGCGATAATTTTTTGTTTTGCAGGTATGTAGTTATATATAAATGCTAATCAAAGCGCTGTTTGATTTAGTCATTTACACGCGTTCCATATTTATTTATTTTTTGCACTCAAGCTTACTGAAAGCACCTTTGGCTGCGTTAACGTCCTTACGGTAAGAAAATAATGAAGCTCCAAAGTTTCTTATGTGGCTCCTTTTTTGGCTACTTTTCGAAACGTTTCTGGCTACTTTTCGCATTTTCGAGCTGGCAGCCCCGACCACCAGTTGATAGGTGCGCTTACATCGCCAACCAATTACGAAACATTACGCACCAAATAACTACGTCCACGCAATATAACGGTCAGCGTAATACTATATTGCTTCTCCACCGCATAGCCACCCTCGGTTACTTCTTTGCTGCTTTTGCTTGGAATTCCGCAGTTTTTCTGCAGCGAAGCTACGGAATTAACGGAACTGATTACTATTTTACGGATGCATTCAAGTGCCATCATATTAGTCTGTTCGCGTGGTTATCTATCTTGTATCTCTAACCGAATGCACGTTACTACAGCAGTCATGTGCGTGAAACAAATGACTGCACGAAATAAAACTGCTAACCTAAGCTAACCTTAACTAAGCTAGAGGCGTTTCATGAGCTTATTAATTTCACCGCACGACACACAAGACCGATAAATCACGTTCGTAAAAATCCAAGACGTTGGCGCCCACGAATCAAAATTTTAAAGACGTTGTCTATGTTGCAAAGCCCGGCCGGCGTATTCGCAACACACCGACCCATCTTGCGCCACAGAAGGCCACCCAATATTATATAACACGACAGACCTCACAGCTTATCCACGTTTCTGCACTCGACAGCGTCTTGCGTATACACTACGTGGTGGTCCGCACACGCAATTTTCTTGACTCGCCTGAGTTTTGCACGCGCGCCCGGTGATTCGGGATAGCAGTTTTTTCATCGCGTACCCGTTCCCAGAGCGCGTTGGTTGCATGCGTTGCGCCCCTGCGCAATACTCAGTCAATGGCCAAGTCATGCGCGTTGCCGCTTCGGCATGGTGAAATCGCATTTTCCTCTAACATTTTACTCCACGCAACCCTTCAATGGGGCGATACGATTCCAGTGATGAAGAATTTTAAATAATAATAATAATAATCCCAATGATATGTATTCGATACCTTCACTGGCAACACAATTCCAGTCATACAGAGCAAAAAAAAAAGAAAAAGATAATAAAAAAAATCGCGATTAAAGTAACATATATCCTGCGATACAATGGCAGGAACCATCTAAAGAGAGTCCGCTCGTGTCCACTAAGGGCGCCGAAAAAAAGGGGGATGAAAATAAAAATTGCGGAAAGTCGAGCGAACGCACGTGGTAGTTCAATTTCCATTGAAAGAAAGCTATCGGGACCCACTGTATCGATTGCAAATTATACCATCGACCTGGAAGGGCAGCACGATCGCTTCGTGCATAGTGTGTGAAACGTAATCGAGATGTGAGTCGGCTCAATGACGTCCCGTGCTGTGAAGGACGCGGAGGAGGAGAAGAGAGTGAGGAGGAGGTGACTGAAAGTTGGAGCACGGACAAATGATGGTGGCGGGCGGACGCTCACGGCAGAACGACACGCGCAACGACGACGATAAAATATGTTGCAAAATGCACAGCTGCTGCTGCTGCTGCTGCTGCTGCTGCCGTCTCAGCTGTGGCTGCTCTGGCGGAGACAGCGTACGGTGCGGGGCCGCCGGAAATATTCATTGCGAAACGGGCGCGCATGGCGGCGATGGTCGGCTTCCGTGCGAAATGGAATCCGCCCCTCGTGGAGGAAGACAGCGGCGGCGCTCCAGCTGTAACCGAGAAAGAAACGCGCGCACAAGAACCAGCGTGATCCGGCATGCACGCCAACGTTAACAGTTTTAATTTTTATTTATTATTGCTATTTCTTTTAATTCCTCGGTTTTACGTCCCAAAACCGCGATATGATTATAAGGGACGCCGTAGTGGAGGGCTGTTGAAACTTCGGCCATCTGGGGTTCTTTAACGTGCATCTAAATCTAAGCACACGGAAGCATTTCTCCTCCATCGAAATGCCCCATCATCCCGGCCGCCGCGGCCGGGATTCGATCCCGCGACCTTCGATTCAGCAGTTGAACACAATAACCACTAGACCACCGCGGCGGGTATTTACTTAGTATTGCTCTTGATGCCATAGCTTCTTCGTAAAACGCATCGCCCTTTCCGGAATATACAGCCGATGATCAGCCGTGTATTAAGATTCTCAGGATGTTAATATGCACCTTGATTTTCATATGTACACCGTTGAACATTTTTGATAATATCGCGCGAGCGTCGAACACAGATCAGCGATGCGACGCTCAGCGTGACCCCGGCTTTATGAAGACACGATCGCACGGACAAGGCTCATACTGCGTATGCATATCTTGCGCCCCCCCCCCCCTAGGTGACTAGAATGGGCGGCCGCACCCCCTGCCCCCCCCCCCCCCCCCCCCCCTGTGCGTACGCCTATGCGTATGCACCCATCTCTAAGCGGGCGGCGTATAGCAGACGGCACTCGCGCACGAATGTGCTCCACTGTAAAAAATAGTTGTAAATTTACAGATAAAATACATGAAATTTCTGTACCGCGAAAGAAACTTTCTGTAAATGTTTCATGAAGGAAATCTGTTAAAAAGAGAAACCGAAATTTCCTGTTATTCGTGACCTTCAGCAAAACAAACGACTCAAAATTGAACCTCCACAGTTTTAAATACTTCAAAGATTGCAAATGTCCGTGAAATAATATTTCATGTTTTTCTGTTTTCTCCCACAATGTTATTTTGATTGATTAATATTGCGAGCCTTTTCTGCGGTTCTACGTTCATGCCTCGCGGGCCCCTGCATTTACAAAATGGCTACCGCTCACGTCGAAGCGCGGCTACGCATGGCTGCATTGTAAAGCGCGGATACGGCACCCTCCTGCTCCTGCTTTTTGTGCGTCTGTCATTCAAAGGTGGGTGGTTTGCTTCTCACTAGACTTCCTTACATCAAGAACTCGTTGATATGCCTGCCCGCTTTCGAAATTCGCTCTCCCGTAGTTTCTAATTCAGCTTTGCGTCGGCAGCGCGTGCGACCACAACGTCGAGGCCTTGTAAGTGGGTGCTTGAGGGAACGCCTGCTGTTGTACCACATTTATTTCTTTGCTGGTAGCGGCCGCGTACGTCAAGGTATGCTAATTTGTACTTGGACGGTTGCAGAGCGCATACTACAGCGTTCGCAGCGCACTTCATGTGCGTTCTCTGCGGGCAGCCATTAACGAGGTTTCGCTGTACAGAATAATGAGAGGTATTTGTTCACCTTACCCACTTTTTTACAGCGAAAGCTGTTATGAGATCATTTCACCGGCCGTTTTTGGCGCCGTAGTTGTCCGCCGCCGCCGCCGCCGCCGCCGCTGCCGCCGCCGCCGCCGCCGCCGCTGCCGGTGTCCGTAACCAGTATCGCTCGAGATAAGAAAAAAAACGAAATAAGAAAAAAAAATGCCAGGAAGGAACGAGGTTCGAACCTGGGCCCTCTGCGTGGGAGCCCAGTATTCAACCTCTGAGCCATTCCGGTGCTTGGAACTGCTATGCAAAAAGGTCCTATACAGACTTCATGTCGGGAAGGAACCACATTAGCATATGCAATATAGCGTGGTAGAGAGTAAAATAAGCACCAAGCGTCGCGCAACGCGTCGCACAACGCGAATTCTGTAACCAGGCGTTACACAATGCTAATTGCGCAATGAGTAGGTTGTTGAATGCTTCCAACCCATTACAAAGCACTCTGCCATAATTCTTCATCGTCGTTAGGCACAGCATCAACAAAGTGCGCATAATGCCTTACATGCGTTTGGCAGGTACCACGGCTCTTCGTAGAATGACGAAAAATGGCCCAGTGCCTGCTGCCCTACTTCTCAAACATTACAATGATTTATAGCGTAGTGGGTTCCTCGCAAGTGCACTTGTAGTGGTTGCCAAGGAAGCCCATAAGCGCATGATCCATATCCTCGGGGTCTCAGATAAATTACAGTGATTTAGAGCGTAGTGGGTTTCTCGCAAGTGCACTTGTATTGGTTGCCAATGAAGCCCATCAGGGCATGATCCATTTCCTCGGGGTCTCAGTAAAATTACAATGATTTAGAGCGTAGTGGGTTCCTCGCAAGTGCATTTGTATTGGTTGCCAAAGGATCCCATAAGCGCATGATGCATTTACTTGAGGTCTCAGTAAAGTGCTTCACCCCACCCCGTCTCTCTCCCACGGCAACGTATGTTATACAGCATGACGGGAGAGGGAAATAGCAACCGGGCGTCACCCAATGCAAATTACTTAACTGGTGGGCCGTTTAAAGCTTCCAACCCATTACAAAGACTGAGCCATAATTCATCATCATCATCAGTCGTCGCGTCAACAAAGTGCACATAATGCCTTACAGACGTGCGGCTGGTGCCTCGCTTCTCCACAGAATGACGAATAATGGCTTAGTAGATACTTCCCAACTTCACAAAAGTTGTGATTTATGGCGTAGTGGGTATCTTTCTAGTGTACTTGTATTGTAGCCCCAAGAGAGCTGACAACGGGCTCTAGAAACGCCGCTCTACCAGCTTTCGCTGTGACTGTGCTGCGGTTTCAGCGCAGGCCTGGTGTTTTTTCTTTATTACATCAAACCTGTGTATTCTATGTTTCTGCACCTATTTTTTTCTTGATGCTTGGCTCGACTTTCTCTAAAAACTAATGAAGTGCGTATAACTGAACTCAGCTAACCCAGCGACGTTACAGAGCATATAATTCTTTCTTTTTTTAATGAAAGTGCAAACGTTTCCTTTTTTTGTGTGTTTATCTACGTGTAATAGGTAGCTTTCTCGTGCATAGTGAACATGGCCCTGAGCAATGTTGTTGTGGCTTGGTGTACGGCGTTTAGTGTTTTGTAGTGGTCATTGCATGATAAGTTCTACTTGGTTGTATAATGCTGTGTATCTTGAACATTGCTGGCGGGAATGTGCGAACGCATAGCTTCTTGGCGTAGTATCATTGGATGGCCTTCCTTACGAAGCTTTAAGTTCCTGGCGAAAGATAGATAATCTAGGTAAACCTAGTTTACCGAATGGACGTGTGGGGCACATCCACTCGGTAAACTGATACCTCGATTGACTAGCCAATGGGGCACGGGCTTGACGTGTACTACACGCGCTACCTCGCGTCATCGCATTCCGCCTGCGTTGCGGTGGAGCACGTCTTCTCCTCGGTAGGAGAAACTCGGCGCGTTTCGGATTGGCGTGTTCCCTGCTGAAGCTCATGTTAGATACGCGGTTGTTATCCGTGGTTTACACACAACGGCGTGAAGCCGTGGACACCCCTGGAAAGTGGGCTCAAGTGCGCTCGTAGTACAGGCGGTGCATCGTGGCACATGTCACATGTGATCTCTCAGTGGGCACCAACGCCGACGCCGCTGTTCCAGCCGTGCGTGAAGGCTTATTGTGGACATCGATCGTGACTACCTTTAAAGAATCCCGCTTTCCGGAGAGGCGGACTTTGTTTTTAGTGGCGTATTGAAGGGCGAATGAATCTTTCGTTGGCTCTCGCCCGTTTTGTTCACCAGTGCTTGGCGGCAGTAGTTATTACTCTTCCATCGTCGAACAAAAGTACCAACACAAATTTTGAATAACGCAACCAAGTGTGTTCTAGATGTGTGTGCCAGATGTGTTCGTCGCTGAACGCAAAATTTTTTTAGCTCTTTGAGGCGCACGTTCTGTCGCGCGTGAGGTTTAGGGCGTCTGAAAAAAAAAATAAAAAGACATGCGCACGTTTTGGTCGACAGCTTTAGAAGGACATCCGTTCTATACCTCCGCCCTATCGACATGTAGGCCACAAAAACAGCAGCTTGGCAGATAACAGCGGCTCCCGAACTGCTCAGACGACTGGCATATGACGGAATGGTCTGTGCGTTTTGCCAGGCATGCTACCGCGACAGATGGGCTTTGTTTATTTGACGGTGCTGTTTCCTGCCAAATGACGCCATGCGAAACAAACTGTAATTACGCTAATATTACCACTGAAAAAATAACATCTACTCCTTTAAGCGCATGACTAATTGAATGAAGCGAATTGCTCATTAAAAGTGTTCTGCGATTTGTAAACATTCACAATATTCTATAGATTTTGAACGTATATATTGCGTTGCTCTTTTGCGGAGAAGAAAATTTCATGCTATGTATAGTTTACAGCATGTAATAGACAAAAATTGCCGTACCAGGGTGGGGGTTCAACCCCCCCCCCCCCCCCCCCGCCCAAATAATAGTTAGATTTTGCATGTCTAAATATGCACGCACGAACATACATAAAGAGCGGTTGAACCCCTCCCACGAAAAGAATTTCTGGCTACGGCCCTGCAGGCAGGTGCAACTCGTCTTCTGGCCCAATGGCGTAGCCCAACTCGAAGGAGTATTTCAGTAAAAATAAAAACCAATTGACCCTCTCCTTTTCATAAAACGAAGAACATTTTGCTCCATATCAGGTGGCAAGTTTTCCCAGATTGATACAGATCATTGGACAAATTTTCCCACCACGTGCCCTTTATAAATGTATTTCTGGTAACGAAAAAGTGTGACGGAAATCGCAACTTGGTGGCTCGCTAGCCCAAATAATGAAATAGTCGACGCGAAGCATCCGTCATTGCGAACGTCATTGCGCATGCATTATTGATTCCTTACGTAAACACTTTCTGCAATGGAGGTTCACTGAGCGCGTCCACGTGCCCTGGTGTTATTCATCTGCGTGCTTAGCCTCACGTCCGTGCAAATGCGCATGCCTTTAAAGGCTTTTTGAAAGCATTAGGAATATGTTTCAATTAGGTATAGCATTTAATGTTAAAGATTCATGCTCTCTGAATTGGCAGAAATGTTTGTTACAGTCAGGCATTAGCCTCCTTTCCTTTCTCTTTAGAGCTTTAAAGAAGTGCATACCGTTATAACAGACTTTTCTATTTCTTTCGGTAACTGCAGTTTTTTTATTTATTTCAGCGATGTATGTCTGCAGTCTCTGTGGTACCACCAAGACGTCTGTGCCACGTTTCATGAAGTATGCCGCACTGCACAAAAACATGAATGCATTCTCCATGAGGCGCCCATTGGAACAGCACAGAAAAGTGTTCCGAGAGCTCCTTCTCTGAGCTAGTGCTACGAGATACCGAGGACGAAAATAGGACTGTAAAGAAAACGAAGAGTCCAAAAGGATTTATATGGTTTTGTGTCATGGAAGCCCAAATCACCTCCACTAAGACACAACAAAATGGATTACACTAAGCTGGCACTGATGCTATAGTGCCCTAAGGTGCTGCTGCATCTTGAGCTGCCAGAAGGTAAGATGATTATTTCACAGTGGCCTGCTCCTCAAATTGTTCGCTGCTTTAATTTACCTTCTATTATTGAGAGCATTTATTTATTTTTATTTTATATCACATCTACAATGTATGTAGTTCGATAAAAAATATTGTCTAACTTTTTAATTGTCTTCGTACGCTTGTTCGAACTCCAGGGTACATGAGTTTTAATGGCTACTTATCGCATAAAAAACGTCATAACTTTTATTATTGCAGGCAAGTACAAGTGAAGATAACGTCGGAGACGTGCCGTGTTCCTAAAGGTACCTTATTGCCAAAGGTATTGTGAGGGATACTTGCAATATATTGCTGAATATTTCTAAAGAGGAAATATTTTGTTCCAGGAGAGAACTTGCTGACTGCCGGGGTATTTACCATCCGTATTGATACCCATGCTGTGATCGAATCCACCACACGGTGCCAGGCATTCAAGTTGATGTTCTTTACACATTTCGCCTTTACTATTGAATACCGCAAGGAGGTCAGCCTAACCCTGGTGTTCACACAAAGGTAAAACTTAATGTGATTTTTCTGACTTTTTCAACAAGATTCATGCAACTAACTTAGATAAAGCCACATTAGATAGTACAAAAGTAGGCAGGTACTGGGGAATTTCCAATATCTGATACTACACTCCCACTTGGCTAAGTCAATGAGGGTTCTGATGGAGGGTATGACTAAATGGAAATGTTCAGCTTATTAAGTGTAAAACTGTCTACGGGAATCCTGAGCGGTCATGAAAGATTTTAAGTAATAACGTTATTATATGGAACGGTTGACGTGTCAAGTATTTTTAATCACTGTTTAATGAGGATTTCGAAGGGGCACTAAGTAACATGAAAATTTTCATTATTTAAATAAGAGCCCTTTTTTATGCAGTTCTGCTGCCGGAGCAAGGTGTGTGTCCGGGCTAGTTGGTATACCATAATTGTGAGCACAACGCAGAAAGAGAAAGAGACATAATAAACAAAGGACCGACTTGCAAGCAAGCGAGAATTCCCTGTAAGCAAAATGGGCACAGATTGCGTCAGCGACACGTCTACAAGTTTATTTGGCATCTATAGCTACACACGACTTTTTCATATCTTATTGTTTGCAATGGAGAACATGTGCACGCATGCGCTTTAGGATGAGTATGTTTTTTCCCTGATTGTCTGGGGCAATGCCATAAAATACGTGGTGAAAATTGTGCCCATGGTGTCCCATCATGCACTTTGTCCGGTTCTATCGCGCTACAATGGTTTCAGTGTAATTTTTAGCAGATCGAAATTGTGAAACCCATAGTGCCTACCATGCAATCATGCGTGTGCACTTAAAAAATCGGATTGTTCGGCGGTGTTCTCGGGTCCCAGCAAGCACATACATTGTCTAATAACACCTTCGTTTTGTTTATAAGCATGGTAGCATTGTTTTGACTTTGGTCTATGCTCGCACAATGTCACAAAGCTCATACATGGTGGAAGCTGTTGAAGGTGAGGACCTTCAGCGGCACTTCGCAAGTTCACGTAAAACTCGCTTGTTACATTCCGATAGACAAACGATCAGTTGCGGGCCAATTTTTCGGCGAAAAAATGATCATCACGTGGGCGTGATGGTGGTGCTCGCGGAGGTACGTAATAAGGGATAGGTTGAGAAAACGTTTCGGCTTAATACACGGGGTCTTGGGCCGCGGTCTCATTGTGAACGATGAACCTATTGACAGGAATTGTGGCTTTTACTCCTGTGCAAAATAGATACTGGATTTGCGCATTCATCAAGAAAAAGAAAATGCATTGATATAACAGTAATTTGTTTATTTTTTTCTTGATACTTTCGATATTTGCGCATTCGGTTAATTCAGACGTTTTTTCCGGACCCATGAAATCCAAATTAATGAGTTTTTATTGTATTTGGGTGAGTGTTTAAAAGCACATGAACCTTGCTCTGTGAGGAGCATTATTTCCTTTAAAGTCCTTACACTGCAATAAATGACATTTTATGAACCATAATGCAATTTTATAGAAATGAATTTCCATCTGGATCGTGAGGTTATTTTTTTAACTGATTCCACACACACCTTAAAGGGACACTAAAGGCAAATATTAAGTCGACGTTGATTGTTGAAATAGCGGTCCAGAAACCTCGTAGTGCTGCTTTTGTGCCAAGGAAGTGCTTATTTTGAAATAAAATCACGTTTTTAGTGGTCCGCATCGCGTTAGCGCGCTTAAAATCTCCCGCCTGAAAATACGACTCTCATACGTCACTGCTGCCATGCCCAACGTTGCCCGCTTTTACTGCGCGGCCGCCGACACTAGTAGCAGCCGAGCGGAAGTAGCGGGACCCACAGTAGCAACAACGGCGCTGCGGCAAAGACTTGCTCGGATGGGCACATTCAAAGCCTTCACCAAGTTGCGGTTGGTCTCGTAATCCTCAGTACGAAAGTGCAGCGAGCACACACGCGGAGGTTTTGACTGTTTAGCACACTGGCGCAATGGCATGACACTAAGCCACTTCGAGCGGGTTCATTCCGCGGCACCCAGTGAAAAGACACACCGGTTTCCTTGCTGCAGCACTGGCGTTGTGCACCATTCGGGCATCCGGCAATATCACACGCATGCGGCATTTTGTCGAACTTTCTGTCAGAGCGACCTTCACGAGCGCGCAAAACACGCACGGCAGTACGCGATCCCGAAACTACCACTGAGACGGGTGAGGCACAGCTCGGCGAAAACGGAACCTTTGAACCACGCGCGCCGTTCCCCATGGCAACGCCACGGAGGTTTTGTTTTCCATGAATCAAGCGGAAACAAACAAACAGCATTTTATTACGTCTTTTGATGCTCGGAATGTTCTTTTTTTACTGCTGCTAGTTTGATTACTAGTGATTTATTGTAGGCCGACTTCCCTACGTCATCGGGATCACTTCGAAAATGTCCCACTCGTGGCGCTCGTCATGTGATACATTTAGCTTAATTTCTCGGTAAGTAGGACACTGCTGTTGATAATATTGCCGTTTTAGAAGTTGTCATACATTGGGCTTTCACTCTGACATAAATTGTTATTTGCCTTTAGTGTCCCTTTAAAGAGGCAATGCGAGGGTTTCTTGAGCGCTCTACCAACATAATCAATGTTGTTCTCAGTGTGGTCCATTATGTTCACCATAGTCATGCAACAGCCTGGTGCACCTAAAAATACCATTATTCGTTTTTAGGGCAGCCGCAGCACTCAACCCTGACAAAGGGAGCAAGGTCGAGAAGTCAAGGAAGCAGCGCCGCCTCACACAACAAAGACCAACTTAATCAAAGCTCTGCGAGACTGAATGCTAAGTGTTACAACGAAAAATTTGCAATGTCATTATGAATATACCGTATTTACTCGAATCTAAGCCGATGTTTTTTTTCGAAAGAACTATGTGCCAAAGTGGGGGGGGGGGGGGGGTGGCTTAGATTCGAGTACAATGATTAAGTTTTTTTTTTCTGGCCTTGCGAATTTCGCGGGTCGGCTTATAATCAGGTGCGGCCTAGATTTTAGTAAATATGGTATATCTACACAATTGCCAAACCAGTTTGAATCTACGGTGACAACATGTACGCAGTTTTCATTATTTTGAAGTTGTTTACATGCAGCATTTCCTGTGCTTAAATAAAGATTCGTTTCTTTTATCATGAAAGGAGAATCTACTGAAACGTGCCTGTTTTTATTGCGTTGTTTACTAGAATGCTGGAAGCAACACTTCGCGGGTGTAGCTCCAAGAAGTGCACAGTGTCCGCTGCGGTAGTACAGTAGTTCCGGTGCTCGGATGCTTACCCGAAAGTCGCGGGTCCGACCCCGGCCACGGCGGTCGCATTTCGACACAGGCGAAATGGTACAGGCCCACGTATTGTGCGATGTCAGTGCACGTTAGAAACACCAGGTTGTCGAAATTTCCGAAGCTCTCCACTACGATGCGCCTCATAATCATATCGTGGTTTTGGCTTGTAAAACCCCAGATATTATTTTTAAAAATTGAATATATTTGGAATATGCAAACGCAATATATTGGTATTTTTGCCATTGCATTTGGCTAAACAAAATATTTTTGCGTATTGCTTGTACAAGTGACATAACTACTTTTTTAGTACTAAGGAATGCTTTTCTAAGAAAATATATATAAGTTGATCTTTATGCATAAAAAATATGTTCCCGAACTAAAATGCAGTAATGAAATAGCAGGAGGGCAGTAACAGAAAACACAGGCTATGTGACTCGATATCCGAGATTGTACTTATAGATAACGTTTCTGTAAACGATAACAGACACTATTAGCGAAATAACAGATAGATGAGAACAGAAAACAGTTTTTTTTCAGAGTCTGAAAACTGAAACATGTTTTTAAACATAAAACTTCTGTACTGTAAAAGAGAAAATAACAGTGAAATAACAGAAAGAAGAAAAACAGAAAACCAAGTTTTTTCTGTAACACAAAACTGAACATTGTGTTTATGCAGAAAACTTCTGTAAAGTAAAACGGAAAAAATCTGTTAAAAGACAGAAAACTTCAAAATAGAAAACATAGCTTTACAGAAATTTTGTGGCAAGAGAGCTGCCAGACAATTTCTGTTTTTTTCACAAAATATTTTTTACAGTGTACGCTTGCGCATGATGTAGGGAATCTCGTTACTTCGCGCCTATATTATAGTTGCGACATGTCCAGGGGTCAACGCTCGTGCGATATAATTAAGACTGTGAGGGTCTACGTTTCTCCTAAACTTTTCATATCTCACCACTACCTTCTATAAGTCCGTACACAATGCTGTTGAGGTGTCTTCACTGCGAGAAACAGTTATGGCGGTGTGCTTCCATCTCCCATTTTCACCTAAATAAATCACTCGACACCCCTTCCCCCATACAGCCCTACTTTTATGCTGGGAAATTTACGCTGATCGATAATATGTAGATATTTTCATCCTTTTTTGGTTACACTGAAGGCCGGATATGATTGAGCAGCATATCGCGTCTGCTATAGTTTGCGAATGCAATATTTAGCTTGCGTACTAAGGGCGTGCCTGGTAAGCATATCACCCTTTTATAACGGGGTCGCAATTGCCACTTGGCCTACAGAACTTACTCCGTTCGCTTGTCGGCCCTTTTCTTTAGCGCTACAGTATATAAAGAATGCCCGATGTTCGCTCCCAGGGCAAACATCCGCAGACGACGACGCCACGGTCAACAAGGCCATCCGGCCCCCGGAAGTACAGCCTTAGCAAAGACCATCACAATGTTGTTTACGAGGCAAGCTCCTCCTCGGGTTTCTCATTCGGAATCTGGGGACGTCAATGCGCTGGACCAGCGCCCACCGTCAAAGCAGCCGCGTCTGGTCGATTGAGAACTCTTTCAACGCCCGTTGCTTGGGGGACAATAACGGCAGGCATTTCCGCATGTAGCACAGCCCATGAACGACGCATACGGTGCGATGCAAACACGCGGACAACGTGTATGCGCGCTGGCGTCGGCGTCTGCCAGGGTTGCCAGGTCGAAGAGGCAGAAAATAGCACCGAAAATTGGAAAACTAGCCAAAAAAAGCCAACTTTAGCCAAGGAGAGCAAAAGTAGCCAAAAGTAGCCACGCGTGTGTGAAAATAACTTCGACGTTTTTATTTAAATGACGAAGTGCAAAAGCCCTTCGCCGAAAGTTTAAGCGCGTACGGCATAAACACTTCAATATCAGAATCGCTGAGATTCAAGCATAAATTGTTAAGTTTAACAATCATTTCGTGCAGAATGACGAAGTTCTTGCGCTGTTGCAGAAATAACACTCTCTTCGCACGCCTTTCATGGCTTTTCTTAAAAGGACTAGAAGTAACGACAATAAAAAGGAGCACACGGTACTAGCGCGCTCAAAATGACATTTGCTGCAATTAAAACTTAAATTGTAGTCACGTTCGCAATTATTTCTCGCGTGAAGACAAAGCCCTAGCTATTAATATTGCAAAGTCAAAGTTCGCACCTAATCATGATGCAAACAGTACGTCGGACGTTGGATTTCTAATGTAGATGAGTGCACGGCACCATGGATGAGGAGCCCAATAGATTCCTTTTGACTTCCAACTGGGGTTTAAAGTCGCATTGAGCAACAGGTGGTTTGCAAAATGAGGCCCCATCTGTGTACCAGCCACGTATCCAAAAGCCTTTCGTTCTTGCGAGCGAGGCCTACTTGACTGGCAGATTATGAGCGTGCAGTTGTAATATTTATATTATGATTCCTACTATTGACCCTTACCCCTGCTTAGGCCACTGAGTCATGCTTTTTAATTAAAGTCAATTTTCTGTGTAATCGAAGTGCCAAATTCAATTATGGAAGTTCGAAACATGAGATAGTTGATATGTTTTGACAGTTTTACAGCACATACTCGAACGCCAGCGGCTGCGATGTCACCAGATATTGATAATTTGGCTCAAATCAAGGGAACAACAATATAGCCAAAAAAAGTCAGTTTCGCTGCAAGGGCGAAGCAATGAATGCGATAGCAAGAAATTAATGCTATACGAAGTGAGGCTTGCCAATGGATACTCTCAGTTTGAACAGCGCTCGTGTTGCAAAGGCGGCCCAAGCAGCAAAGGAAACTAGCGTGCTTCAAGTGTCGAGCTGTGACACCTGATAGTTCGTGCTCATCTTCTGTTTGTTCGTTTAGCGGCGTCCCTTGAGCGGAGTGGCTGTCGTACGCTCCGTAACATGAGCGCGGACATCACGGTGAAAGCGTGAAACAACCCTCTTCCCTTCAGCACGAGAAAACCGCGCGAGCAGACAGCGGAAGGGCAAGGCGGCAAGGTTCTCCCTGCGCAAGTGTAAGAAGAAGCGAGCGAGCTCGCCGACGACTTTTAAATGCGCCCGTCGCGCTCCTAACGTCATCTCGCCGGTAATGAAGAAACGCTTATAAGTGCAGCCGTCTCTGAGTCCGTCCAGCGGTAACGGGTGTGTATATAACGCTCGCCGTTAGCTACGTGGAGGATCTGCGTTTCGTGGCGTAGTGGATAGCGCCACTCGCTGCGGCGCAAGAGGTCCCTGGTTCGATTCCGCGCTTCGGAAGCATTTTTCTGGATTATTTTTCTTTGGGTCTTTTAGATATATATACATACTTATACATATACGGTGCATGACGGCGGCGACGGCGACGGCAAAATCCAGCCGAGACTGTCCATATAATTGCTATCGCAATAAAAGTAGCGAAGAAGCCAACACGGAGGTTTCCTTTTCTTTGTTTTTTTTTTTTCGCCACTGGCCTAGAAAGGTAGGCAAACAGGCGCAAGGTAGCCAAACCCGGCAACACTGGCGTATGCTCGGGTCTGAAGCGCGTCTACAACGAACTTCGTCCTCCATTCACACTCATCCGTGTAACGAATCTCTCCCTGCTGAAATTAAACAATGTCCCGTGAAACCAAGAACTTTAAATTACGCGTGCCTCCGGCCGCATCAACGTATTAGGTTTCCGCGTGAATGGACGTTGCGTTGACAGGGGCGGCGCCAGGATTTTTTTACTGGGGGGGCACCCACGACAAGTGGGTTCCTTCAGGGGGGGCAGAGAGGCTGGGAACATATGCATTGTATTTTGACTATGCTTGCTCTTGGGGGGGCAAAGGGGGGGCAGGCGGAAATTTTGGGGGGGCTGCAGCCCCCCCCCCCCAAACCCCCCACTGGCGCCGCCCCTGTGCGTTGAACGTCGTGCTGTGTCTTATAGGGGTGATTTGGGCTGCTTGCTATACCAGAACAATAAGTGGTGGAGCGTGCAGAAAGCCCTTCTTGCTTCCGTGTCCCTAAACCTTGATTCCACGCTCCGTCACTTAATATTTTGCGTCATATGAGTGGATTATTTGAGGCACTTTTTTTTTTCTCATGACGTGACATTAACACGCGGTGTATAACTGATACGTACGAGATTACTTTCTTAGGCGGTACTGGGGGGCTAGTTCGTTGTACATGATCTCGAGAACAGCAGTGCAAATTTTAAGAAAACATGAACAGACAAAGATACACCTAACAGAGACGAACTTCAACTGACTGCCAGTTCAAGCTCAGCGCCTGTGTCTTTGTGTATCTTTGTTTAATAATAATATCTGAGGTTTAACGTCCCAAAACCCCGATATGATTATGAGAGACGCCGTAGTGGAGGGCTCCGGAAATTTCGACTACCTGGGGGTGCACCTAAATCTAAGTACACGGGCCTCAAACGTTATCGCCTCCGCGGAAAATGCAGCCGCCGCGGCCGGGATTCGATCTTTGTGTGTCTTTGTTTGTCTCTTTAGGTTGTCTTAAATTCCGAGCTGCTGTTTTCAAGAGATTAACTTTAATTTCGAGAATGATTTTATTTTATTTTCCTTTTTCATATATGTGGCCTTCATAGCATTGCATATTCTGTGGAAAAAGTGTAGCAGGCTCCATGTGAATGGGCAAACGTTTTCTAAGCGTCGTATATTTAAGAAAAAAACTAACTTCTCGCTTTAGTGACAGGTGCCTGAATGACCAAATAAAGGCAGGCAGAATAAGACATTAGAGGCTTAACTTGGCGCCAGTTATAATAGCAGTCATGTATCCATGGTGTACGGTCGAAGTCGACGCCGTTATCACCAACGTTTCGTTATCGCGCTGTTCCTTTTTTTTACTGGTGGCATCGTAGAGCACTCTAAACTCTTTATATGACTTTTGTGGCATTGGCCACCACCACTCTTCGATGGGGACGCTCACAACATCCACCCATCAGAGTTACCGTATATGCTACCTTTAGGAGCCATATATGCAGCAACTCTTCCATCCGTTGCTATGAGAAGTCTGGTTCAAGTACAAGAACTCGCTACAGCAATCGGTACACCGGTAAGCCGGCCGCGTGTTCTCCTCCTAGTTGTGTGACTGCAGCACTGGATATGCCGGAACACTATCTGATATTGCGTACCCAACTTGTGCAGCGACTTGCGCGATAACGTGTATCGCGTTGGATATGGCGACAGCGCACGCTACGCGGCAATATAACAATAAAGATTCACGTGCATTCTGTGACAGTAAACTATAACCCTAACTTAGCATATATGCACGTTTGTTGGCTGGAGCCTAGTAGTACGGAACAACGAAAAAGATTCACAGAATAACGAGGACAAATCATGGAAAACAAATGATGGAGTACCAATCAATGCGATTAGTTAACGGTTGGAAGGTGGCTTAGAGTGGGACGTTAGTCCGCAAGCATTTAAAAAACAAGCTAAAGAAATATTTTTGAAGAAACTAATAACTTATCCCCAATATACAATATTGCACAAAGATTGTAGGGAGATCGTAATAAGAAATTTTTGACACAGTATGGCAAGTGTGTCATTGTTATTTTTCTAGGAGATAAAAACTGCTTTGTCATTGCTCGCGTGGTCATACAATGCATCAAAGTGTTTGTTTTTCTCGTGTTTTTTTTTTATTGTGTGTGTGTGTGTGTGTGTGCAAGGCATGTGTATCTACAGTATATAAAGTGTGTCACTTGTTGCTTGTGTAGGCGAGCATTACTACATTGTTAGTTACATGGTGTTTGTGAGTGCGTGCGTGAGTGCGTGCTTGTGGGGGGGGGGGGGGCGCAAGAAATGTGTATTTGTTACGAACCTCAGGTGCAGTGGCCTTTGTCAAGCGTTTAAAACGCCTGACAACGCTTAAAAGTTAAGAAGATTGGGTGCGACCAACTTAGTTTGTTAGGTGTATGCGAGAAGGTTATTGGATTCCGGTCTAGCGAATACAATGCATGTGGCTGTTATTACAGCCTATAGTCCTGAATTAACCAGCATAATACAACACTTGTCATTGTTCAACCAACGCATGGCAACACCACCGAACATTTGCCAATAGTGTGTTAAGACGGGTCACTATTAACAGTAATATAGATACACTTAGCCAACTTTAACCAACACTTAAGAACAGAACAGAGTGGGTCAGGGATCAAACGGGTGTTAAGGACATCTTAGTCGAAATGAAGAAGAAGAAATGGACATGGGCAGGGCATCTAGCGCGTAAGCAAGATAACCGTATGTCGTTAAGATTAGCGGACTGGATTTCAAGACAAGGCAAGCGCGCCAGCGGGAGGCAGAAACTTAGGTGGGCAGATGAGATTAAGAAGTTTGCAGGTATTACGTGGCAGCAGAAAGCACAGGACCGGGTTGATTGGCGGAACGTGGGAGAGGCCTTTGCCCTGCAGTGGGCGTAGACAGGCTGATGATGATGATGATGATGATATTACAGCAGATATTCTTCATTAGCCAACATAATACAGCACTTACCATTACTTAACCAACAGACGGCAGCACTACCCCACATTTGCCAAAGGAGGGCCAAGACGATTTAACATTAGCAGTAATACAGCCACCTCTAGCCAATATTAACGAATCACTTAGTGAACTTCAGACAGTGCCTGTAGCACGCTAGTAGATACGGTAAGCTGGGACGCCTTTTCACCACCTTTCACAAATCGCGGGGCGTACACTAGGATATGCCCTCGCATATAACGAAAGTACACGATCCCAAGGCTCCTATCCAGCTGGTTTTTTTTTCAATGCCTGCGAAGACAACGGGACCTTGAAGGCGACAGATCAATGACATTACTGCGAACAGAGTGTGGCAGCCTCCACTGTCACGTTATACCTCAGTGGCCGCATACTCTTAACGTGACTGTATACACTACACTGATGTTGCCTCGTTGGTTCCTTGAGATGACAGCCCAGATCGTACGGGCAACAATGACAGCAGCGTAGCGTGCGACACCTGAGGGTGAGAATGGCTTCCTAGGAAACCGCCAGGTGACACGACAAATGTACAAAAGAGTGCTGCTCAATGTGGACAGAAAATATATGAACAGTGGACCAATAATGCTCCGTCCTTCAATGGACCGCGAAATTTCGCTCTGGGTCATGACAAGAATCGGCACATTTTGATCGCTTTCGTGTGTATCGGTTTTATTGTACGTTCATTGGATCGACACGCAAAAGAAATGTGGCGAGCGAAACAACACGAATGCCACCACATTTAATGTAGCTGTCGCTGTATACACGTGTCGGCTGTGCTGTAATTAGAGTGATTAGTGGGCGTGTCACAGGAGCGCTGCCTCACGTCAATCAAGTCCCGTTGTTGGCTTGCTGCATTTCAAGAAAAAAAGACAGCGGTTGAATACACTGATCAAGTTTAATGCTGTGCAGATATTAATAATAGTCAGAACCAGAAGAGGTGGCTTTTCCAAAAAGAAGCAGAATATACAGAAAAATATTGGTACGCTCATAAGTATTATCAATCTATCATTATAAAGAATAGTAGTTATTCAGCAGTAGCCATCATTTAACCAACGTAGGTACGCTAGGATAAGTTTTAGCATACGTGTCAGTGTCTTTTTTTTTTTTTTTTACTGGGCTGTGAACTAGTGAAGCTGTTCTAAGTACGGCTACTTTTTCACAGTCCTTTCCGTATCTTTACAGAACAAACGGTCAACTTGATTTGATATACAAGAGAGCACTTCGAAAAGCGAACGCCGCACTTACACATACAAGTGTCTTGCGGATAAGCTCGAAGGTCACTATACGTCCCGGCAACGGCAAGAACAAACACGGCTGCTACGTGAAAAGGAGAAAGGGGGGAAGGGAGGGGGGGTATACAGGACGCAGCGGCATCGACTTGAAAACGCTCCCTTTTAACGACTCAAAACAATGGAAAAGTCCCCGCCGTCGCATCGAATCGGACCAGTCGCGCCACGTATCGACTGCTCGCACTGTACAGAAGGCGATCACGTCAACATTCGTCGCTGCCGACGTGAGCCTTGCGAAAGAGACAAGCCGACTGACTTTGAAAAATTTCCTTTGTTGTTCTAAACTTATTCGTGTATTTTACACTTTCCGGCGTTCCCTCCGCGCACTGTCCAGCGTTTTCGCGGCTCGGTCACTTCCGTCCTGCTATGCTACGTTGAGCGGATATCCGGAGCACACGCACCGGGAAATTACAGTGGCACGCCGTTGGCTGGATCCCCCCTCGCGTGATCGCTCGAGAAATAGTCCGCAAACCGACGCCCGCGCGTTGGTGCGTACATGTTCGCACCTCGACTACGTTATTTTCTGTTTTTCCGTCCGCAAACATTAACCCTCCGTTCGCGCTCATGCAAGACGTTCTGTAGCACAATTTTAACAGGTATAATACTATAATTGTCGGGGTTTTACGTCCCGAAACCATGATAGGATCGTGAGGGTTGCCGTAGTGGAGGGCTCGGGAAGTTTTGGGCACCTGGAGTTTTTTAACGATCACCTAACTCTTGCGGCGTGGGTTCGATCTCGCGACCTTCGGGAATTTCAACACGCATACAAAACACTGCGTTATACAGTGTTGCGTTCCGCTCCCAGGAACTCGGTCGGGACGGGCGCACTCGCGCCCCAGTGGCGGTGTTACGCGACACCCGCTTCGCGGGCTCCGTCCGAGATTTATCGGCGTTTCGGCCCGGGATGCCTGCACGCCATTTCCTCGCACCCCGCGAGACTGAGACCGCCGCGTCGGTCGTGAAACCGACGGTGCAGACCACGGCTCTTTCTCCGAATGGTTACGGAGAAGTGTTTGCCTGTCCTCGCGCCTCTTCCTGTCGACCGAGTGCCGCTGTGGTCGGGCCCTTTGATCTCAGGGGCTGGCGTCTGGAAGCCGCGGCCTGGTCACGTGGTTGTCATCGTCTTGGAGGGGGAGAGCGTCGACGAGACGAGGGGAGTCGACCTCCGGCAGCCAAGGAGAGAAGCTGCTCGGAAAATCGCTTGGATACTCAATCGGGCCTGGGGCCCTTTGTTTCTAATCGCGTAGTTTAATAAAGACACTTATATAACCTTTAGCGGAGTCCGCAGTCTGATAAATCCCCAACAAACTGGTTGGCAGCGGCGGGATAAGAAGGCTCGCGGACACCTGCTGAAGGGAAGGAACTTCGACCGACGATCCGGGATCATCGGGTTCCACTACGCGGACGAGGCAAGCGAGGAAGGCTCCACAACGAGCAGAAGGCAGACCTGACGATCTGGGATCGGCGGACCTGAGAACGTGGCTCCGGGAGACACGACCTTCGCAAGCTCGAGGTTGGGTGAGTGCTTGAGCGACCACGTTTGCCGGACGATTAGAACCGGGTTCTATCGGGCAATGGGCTAAGTTGACCGCCACTGGTGAGCGGTTAATATTGGATACGTAGTGGTCAGCACTCGTTAAGGCATGAATATCTCAGTGCTAAAAAAAGAAGAGCTGTTGCTGTTGGCAGCAGAGCTCGGGATGGACCTCAGCAATAGGTTCAGGAAGCCCGAAATTCGTAGGGCGATAGACGAAGTGGGTTTTGAGGAGGACGAGCTCACCGAAGCCTGGGAAAAGATATGTCACGAGAAGGAGGAAATGGAGGAAGAGAAGAAAGAAAGAGCGGCAGAGAAAGAGAGACAGGAAAAGAGAGAACAAAGACAGGCAGAAATTGAGCTTGAGAAATTAAAGCTAGAGCAGGCGAGATTAGCGCGCAGTGCGGATGCGGCGTCGCCGCAATCAGAGAGCGTGAAAATGACGAGTTTGCTTCAGCCGTACAAAACAGGCGATGACATCGGTCTCTACCTGATCAATTTTGAACGGATCTGTGAGAAACATTCATTTCACCAGGACACATGGCCAGAACGGTTGCTTGCGTTGTTACCGGGAGAGGCCTCGCAAGTCGTGGCCAGACTGAGCGCAGCCGAGGCAGGCGTATACGGCTCAGTGAAGTCGACTTTACTCGCAAAATACAGGCTTTCCACAGAGGAATTTCGAAGGAGATTTCGACAGGAAAGAAAGAAGCCTAGCGAAAGCTTTGTTGAGTTTGCGTGTAGCCTGAGTGATAATTTTTCAGAGTGGGTGAAAGGAGCAGGGGCGGATAACTTCAGTAAACTGGGAGATCTAATCTGCTTAGAGCAGTTTTATGACACCCGGCCGGATAACGTGCGTCTGTGGGTTAAGGATAGGCAGGAAGGTGTGTCTGTGAAGAACGCAGCACAGCTAGCCGACGAGTATGTGGCAAGTCGAGGTTTCAGGACACCGACCAATAGCGCACATCACTATCCAAGGCCAGCACCACGGCCACAAGCTTACACTCGAGGGCAGCAAAACTCAACGAAAGAGCGAGACGAGACTAGTCGAAATTCGGCGCGCGCTGAAGGTAGGGCAAAAGAGCCTGAAAAGGGTAGAAAGGAACACTAAAATCACTCAGAAGAGCTCGAATCCCGAGCGAAGGTGGCGTGTTTCAAATGCGGCGAAACAGGTCACTTCGCCCGAAACTGCTCAAAAGGGAGACCAGTGTTTGCGTGCATAAGTAACCACCCGAGTAATGTAGATCTCTTGAAGCCGTACATGACTGATTTAATGGTGAATGGCAAAGAGTGTAAGGTACTCAGGGACTCCGCGGCCACCATGGACGTAGTCCATCCGAACTACGTAAAATCTGGAGACTACTTATCCGAATGCGCATGGATAAGGCAGGCCATCAGCGAAGATTCCGTGTGCTTACCTATGGCAAAGGTACAGATTCAGGGACCTTTCGGAGCTATCGAGACAGTGGCAGCAGTCTCTAAGGGGCTACCCGAAGGCTACCCGTACCTCTTCTCGAACAGCTCAGAGTCACTACTGAACAAGAGGGGGTGCACATTTGCTGAAGCCCAGGTCATGGCTTTGACGAGGTCGAAAGCACGCGCATTAGCTCAGCAGCTGCGTTACGACGATGAAGAAAGTGCCAAAGCAAAAGAGGAAACAACTGGATCCAGAGTAGTTAAACCGGAGGAGGAAGTATTTCCTATTTCTCCTACCGAAAAATCGGAAGTAGGTCAGGCTAAGGAGCCGCCCGTCGGGAAAAAGAAAAACCCTTCGAAGGGAAGAAAAGATCAGAGTTTACAGGGATCTGTATTGGCACCAATCTCGCACAGCTACGAGCGCATGCTAGGTGTTGACAGGGAGGTGTTACGGATGTCTCAGAAAAATGACCCTAGTTTAGCGGTTCTGAACCCTGAAAACAGTGAAGGTGTATCGTCAAGAAACATTTCTTTCGTAGTGAGGAACGGTATCCTGTATCGTAAATACCGAGATAGGCGAGGGCAATCTTACGATCAATTGGTGGTGCCGTCACCGTATCGCAAGGACCTACTCAGTCTTTCTCACGATCACTCGTGGGCAGGTCACCTGGGCATAAATAAAACCAAGAAAAGGCTGCTGCAGGAATTTTATTGGCCAGGGTGTTTCAGAGAGGTGCAGGGTTTTGTGAAAACTTGTGACACTTGCCAGAGAGCCGGTAAGTCTAACGACAAATGGAAGGCGCCGATGGTGAAAGTGCCCATTATTTCTGAGCCCTTCCGTAGAGTTGTAGTGGATTTGGTGGGGCCGTTGCCGAAAACAAGTGCGGGAAACAGATACATTCTTACACTATTGTGTCCGGCAACGAAGTTCCCCGAGGCGGTACCCTTAAAGGAGGCAACTTCGGTCGAGGTAGTGGATGCTTTACTTTCTATATTTTCGCGCCTCGGTTTCCCGGCCGAAATGCAATCAGATCAGGGAACAGTGTTCACGAGCGCACTCACGACCACGTTTCTCGAGAAGTGTGGCGTCAGGATTTTGCATAGCTCAGTTTACCATCCGCAAAGCAACAGTGTGGAGAGATGGCATGCTACCCTCAAAAAGGTTTTGAGAGCGGTCTGCCACGAAAGGAAATGTGACTGGGATTGTTGCTTACCTGGCACGCTATTTGCGTTGCGCACAGTGCCACATGAAGGAACCGGGTTCGCACCGGCAGAGCTAGTATATGGCCGAAATCTTCGAGGTCCACTGAGGTTAGTCCGTGAGCTGTGGGAGGATGATCGGGTGCCTAAAAGTGTGATCGAGTATGTGTTGAACCTAATGCAAAGGTTACATAAGTGTCGTGAGATCGTGAAAGGCAACCTAGAGGCAGCGCAAGACGCTTCGAAGCGTTACTATGATAGAAATGCCCGGAAGCGATCATTCAACACTGGAGACAAAGTGATGATCTTGAGGCCGAATCGCCAAAATAAATTGGAAGTCCACTGGGATGGACCTGCCGAGGTTATCAGTCGCCTTTCAGAGGTGAACTACACCGTGAGATTACCGGGACGAAAACGTGAGGACAGGGTCTACCACGTAAATTTAATGAAACCGTTTTTAGAGCGAACAGCAATTGTCAGCATCGCTATGAATGTTTCAGAGGATGTTTCTCTAGAGGTGCCTTGTTTTCGCGGGAAAACGGGCCCTAGTGTGGAAGATGTGATAGCTTGTGCGGTTAACAAGGACGAGTTGGGTACAGCTAAGGTGGAGGATTTGAAGAGCCTTATTCAGGAATATCTGGATTGTTTTGGGGAAAGGCTCGGAAGGACTCATTTAATACAGCATGACATCGAGCTGACTACGGAGGTCCCTTTTAGCTCCAAGGCGTACCGCATGTCTCCGCGACAGCTAGACCTAATGAAGGCGGAAGTTAAAAGGATGCTTCGCCTTGGCGTGATCAAGGAAGCGTATAGTGACTATTGCTCCCCTTTAATGTTAGTGGAGGTGCCGGGGAAGGATCCACGACCATGCGTCGATTATCGCAAGTTAAATGCGATTACAAAAGACCAGGTCTACCCCTTGCCTAACATCGAGGAAAGGGTGGAGCTTGTAAGCAGGGCTACATACATTTCAACCCTAGATTTAGTAAGGGGATATTGGCAGGTGCCCTTAACAGAACGAGCAAGTCGCTATGCGGCCTTTGTAACACCTTTCGGGGTTTATCAGCCCGTTACCATGAGCTTTGGCTTGAAAAACGCGCCGTTCTGTTTTTCAAGGTTGATGGATCGGGTACTTGAAGGACTGGAAGAGTTTGCGGTGCCCTATCTGGATGACGTGGCCGTATTTTCTAATGATTGGGAGTCTCATTTGCAGCATACTCGAACGGTTCTTGAAAGGATCAAAGGGGCGGGCCTGACTATCAAAGCCGAGAAGTGTCAGTTCGGTCAAGCCCGGGTCACATATTTAGGACATGAGATAGGACAGGGAAAACGGGAACCAATGAAAGCCAAAGTGGCGGCAATAGTTAACTTCCCAAGACCGGTAAACAAAAGGGATGTGCGAGCCTTTCTAGGAATGGCCGGGTATTACCAGCACTATATTCCGAATTACTCGGAGCTCGCCAGCACGTTAACTGACAGTCTCCGAAAACACGAATCGGAAGTGGTCACTTGGAGCGCCGAAAGAGAGGAAGCTTTCCAAAAATTGAAAACAGCTTTGTCTTCACGGCCGGTGCTTGTCGCGCCAGACTTCGGCAGAGAATTCATTCTCCAATGTGACGCTAGCAACCGAGGTCTAGGTGTTGTCCTAGCCCAACTTGACGAAGGAGGTGAGGAGCACCCTGTGCTGTATCTCAGTAGGAAGCTGACTCCACGAGAAGAAGCTTTCAGCACCTCCGAGAAAGAATGTTTGTGCATTGTGTGGGCCATTCAAAAGCTAGGATGCTATATTCAAGGCACAAAATTCACGGTCGAGACTGACCATTGTCCTCTTTCATGGCTGAAGCAAATGTCGAGTAAAAACGGGAGGCTGCTCAGATGGAGCCTCATATTGCAGGAATACAACTTCGAGGTCAGGTACAGAAAAGGGAACCAGAATAAGAATGCCGATGGACTGAGTCGCGGATTTTAGGAGTTAAACACAGTTTTTTTTTGTTTTTTTTTTTTAATCTGTTCGTATCGCTGACTCAGCTGGGCATTGAGATAAAGGTCTTTAATTTGTCTTTTCGAGAGCTGACCACAACTGGAGAGAAAAATAGAGAGAAAGAGAGAGGTAGTATTTGTAAAGTCATGGGGGAGTTATAGCGTCCGGTGGGCGTGTCGCTCGGGCACGCCGACCAGAGTGCGTGTGCTTGTGTTGTGTATCCTAGGGACAAGGCCACAAGCGGCCAAGTGTCTTCAGTTACCAGTCCGAGGAGCAACCCCGACTCATCGGGCGACCTGACAGCTGGCCACCCTGTATCAGAACGGGCCATCGCGCATGTGCGAGGATACCGCTTGCCACTTCTTTCCTTGTCTTTCCCTTCCCCTCGTTGCCCACGCAGCTATATAAGCGTCATGAATAAACGACCAGGTGGTCATTCCTTGTTCAGCAACGTGTCGCCTCAGTTCCTTACATCGAACACGATACATGGTGTCAGAAGTGTTTGTCTCGGCGGCAGAATGGATGTCGTCAAGCGCCCAGAACCGCTGCAGCTTTCCGGAAACCTGAGGAGAAACTGGCTGCAGTTTAAACAAAAGTTGGAGCTCTTCCTCACAGCCACATCGTCAGAAAAGCCAAGGACGGAAGCTGTGAAAGCGGCCATACTCCTCAGCGCCGCAGGTGACGATGCCTTGGACGTGTACAACAACTTCGTGTTTTCCGAAGGTGAGAACAAAGAAGATTATCAAACTTTGGTCAAAAAGTTTGAAGAGTACTGTGTCCAGCAAGGCAATGAAGTTTATGAACGGCATGTATTCCGCCTGCGAGTACAAGAGGAGGCAGAACCGTTTGAAAGATTTTTGAGGGACATCAAGAAGCAAGCAAAACTCTGCAACTTTGGAGAGCTTGAACAATCTATGATAAGGGACCAAGTGGTATTTGGGATCAGCGATAAAAAACTCAGACAGAGAATGCTTAGCGAGAAGGACCTTACTTTGCAGAAAGCTGATCAAATGTGCAAAGCAGCCGAAGTATCTGCGCAGCAAAATGCAGAGTGGTCGAAGGAAACCCGGCAAGTGGAGTACACAAGAAGAACGGAACAGGCCAGCAATAAACAGGCTCGATGTCGTCAGTGCGGTAGATTCCATGCTCCAGAAGAATGTCCAGCTCGGGGAAAGATTTGTTACGCATGCAAAAAAAAGAATCATTTTGCGGCGTGTTGCAGAAAGCGTCACGTTGACCAAGTGGATCATACACAAGAGGACGATGATAATTTCAATATCTTGAATATCAGCGTGTGCGGCGTGGCGGATGGTGTGGGAGCAGATTGGACAGTGCGCGGCAAGATAGGCGGCCAAGAATTCAGATTTAAAGTAGATACTGGCTCACAAGCGAACCTACTACCTCTGTCCTTGTTCCGGCGTGCCAACCGAGCAACTGAGCCAAGAAAAAGCACTGCAGTTCTGACTGCATATAATGGAAGCATTATCAAGCACGTGGGAGTATCAACAGAAGTCCTGCATTTAAACGGCCGAGAACGTCAGGTTGCATTTTTCATTGTGAAGAAAGGTCGCAATGCCATCATTGGTCTCAAGACATGTCAGGAATTCGGACTGATTCCAACAGTGAATGCGGTAGACTCCAGAGAAGACACTCCCCAGCTGGCTTTTCCACACCTATTTCGCGGAACGGGCTGTGTAAAGCGACAGTACAAGATGGTACTGCGACCGGATGCCATTCCAGTGGTGCAGCCTGCCCGGAGGGTACCGTTGGCGATCAAGGAGCAGCTTCGCGAGGAGCTGAACCGCATGGAAAGGGCCTCTATCATCGTGAAAGTGGACGAGCCTACCGATTGGGTAAGCCCTTTAGTTGTAGTAAGGAAAAAGGATGGCCGTCTTCGCTTATGTATGGATCCAAGAGTCATAAACAAAAGCATAATGCGCGAACATTATCCTATGCCATCTCGGGAGGACATTGAAAGTGAAATCTCGGGCGCAAAGTACTTTTCCCGACTAGACGCAAACGCAGGTTTCCACCAGATACCGTTGGACGAGGCTACGTCACGCGTCTGCACCTTCGCAACGCCCTTCGGTCGCTACAGGTTCTTGCGGATGCCATTTGGAATTTCTTCAGCAAGTGAGGTCTTTCAGAAGACGTTAACAGAAATTTTTGAAGGCTTGACAGGAGTGCGTGTATATATTGATGATATACTAATCTGGGGGGACTCGACAGAGCAGCATAATGAACGGCTGAAAGCCGTACTAAAGCGAGCGGAGCAAGCTGGGATGACGTTTAACGCCCAAAAATGCATATTTTGTGTGACACAGATAACATTTCTTGGTGACGTGATCAGCGAGAGCGGTGTCCGCCCCAGTCCAGACTTAATCGAGAGCATACACGCTATACCGCAGCCGAAAGATAAGCAGGCAGTTCGCAGAATGTTGGGCGTTGTAAATTACTTCCGCAAGTATGTACCCTCGCTCAGTGACAGGACGTCACTACTTCGTGGCCTTTTGAAGGAAAGCGTGGTGTTCGAATGGACGTCAGCACACGCGCACGAGTGGGCTCAGATCTGCAAAGCTTTGATGAACCCACCGATACTAGCGCTCTTTGATTCAAAAAAAGAAGTGAAGGTAACTGCAGACGCCTCTAAAATCGGGATTGGTGCCGCCTTGTTGCAAAAACACGGAAACGACTGGCGCCCGGTCACGTACGCATCGCGGGTTTTGAGCGAGAGTGAAACACGCTATGCTCAAATTGAAAAGGAAGCGCTGGCTATAGTATTTGCGTGCGAAAAGTTTCACCAGTTTGTCTATGGCCGCAGGGTTCTTGTCGAAACTGATCACAGGCCTCTGATTGCCATCGCCCAGAAAAGTGTTGCGGACATGCCACCAAGACTGCAGCGATTTTTCATCCGTCTTTTCAAATACGACTATGTCTTGCAGTTCATCCCTGGGAAAGACCTGGTGCTCGCAGACATGCTGTCCCGTACTGCCACGCTGCCTGGGGCTGCTGATGAAGCGGAAGACATGGAGGTCCACGCAATTCAGGTGGTTTCAAGCCTGGTAAGCAGACGAACAAAGCAACGACTTCAAGAAGAGACCCGCGCAGACCCGTATTTAAGCAGCGTGGTAGAGCAACTAAAGGCAGGTGCGACGATTCAAGGGGATCTAAAGCCATTCACATCGGAGTTATCGGCAGTGGACGGCGTACTGCTTAAAGGGAGCAAGATCGTCGTGCCGAAAAGTATGAGATCAGAAATTCTGGGGCGGATACACGAGGGCCACATGGGACAAAACAAATGCAAGGCCAGGGCACGTAGGCTAGTTTTTTGGCCAGGACTCGGCAGTGACATTGAGAATCTAGTGCGAACATGCCAGGTGTGTCAAAAATACGCCTACAGCCAGCCGAGCGAGCCCCTGCTACAACGGCCTGCATCGAAACGACCGTGGTGTCGTGTCGGAATTGACTTGTTCCAGTTTGCAGGGGACTCCTACGTCGTGGTGTATGACGACCAGTCGAACTTCCCGGATGTTGAAAGACTGGTGGGCACAACAGCAGCGGAAACTATTTCTAAGATATCTGCCATATTCTCTCGCTATGGCATTCCAGCGCAAGTATGCACCGACAACGGGCCCCAATTTGCTTCGAGTGACTTTGCTGCCTTCGCAAAACGGTACGACTTCGAGCATATAACATCCAGCCCTAATTTCCCCCGCTCAAACGGTTTAGCCGAAAAGGGCGTACAGATTGTGAAACGAATTCTCAAGAAAACTACGGAGGGCCGTGAAGATTTCTGGCTGGGCATGTTGGCTTACCGTTCTTCCCCCTTAGAAGACGGACGGTCGCCCGGAGAGCTGCTACAAGGTCGTCGTCTTCGGTCAACGGTCCCAGAGTTTAACGTCGAGGGAGAGTGCCCTGTATCGAAACATCGGCAATCACTACAGGGTAAGCCATTATCGCCCCTTGATGCAGGCAACGTTGTTCGGATCAAGAATGGGAATTGGTCACGCAAAGCAACGGTACTTAAGGAGGTAGCGCCGCGTTCATATCTGGTCAAAACGGAGAGCCAAGGGCAGCTGAGGCGAAATCGACAACATTTGCTGCAAACACATGAACGCTGCGAAAACGAGAACGGCTACGAGAGCGGCCTGGAAGACTTCGAGCCGCCCAAGAGCGTAGGACCAGCCGTCGAAGGCTCGGAACCGGCACACGGCACGTGCGACGTAGCGGCGGCTGACCGCTGTTCAGACCCGCAAAGCACCAGGGTTTCTGAAGAAACCGAGCAAACAGAATCACCGGGAGACCCATCTGAATTGCCAACACTTCGTAGGTCAACGAGATCCCGGACGGAGCCGCAGCGCCTGCGCTACGAAAAAAACTTTCGTCAGATGTGCTAGTTCACTTGTGTTTCTTTTGTTTGCTTGGTATTATAACTACAAATTGTATGAAGAAAAGATGTATCAGAACGGGCCATCGCGCATGTGCGAGGATACCGCTTGCCACTTCTTTCCTTGTCTTTCCCTTCCCCTCGTTGCCCACGCAGCTATATAAGCGTCATGAATAAACGACCAGGTGGTCATTCCTTGTTCAGCAACGTGTCGCCTCAGTTCCTTACATCGAACACGATACAACCCTTCGGTCGGATCTTCCGGCGGCGGAGGAGTCTGTTGCGTTCCGCTCCCAGGAACTCGGTCGGGACGGGCGCACTCGCGCCCCAGTGGCGGTGTTACGCGACACCCGCTTCGCGGGCTCCGTCCGAGATTTATCGGCGTTTCGGCCCGGGATGCCTGCACGCCATTTCCTCGCACCCCGCGAGACTGAGACCGCCGCGTCGGTCGTGAAACCGACGGTGCAGACCACGGCTCTTTCTCCGAATGGTTACGGAGAAGTGTTTGCCTGTCCTCGCGCCTCTTCCTGTCGACCGAGTGCCGCTGTGGTCGGGCCCTTTGATCTCAGGGGCTGGCGTCTGGAAGCCGCGGCCTGGTCACGTGGTTGTCATCGTCTTGGAGGGGGAGAGCGTCGACGAGACGAGGGGAGTCGACCTCCGGCAGCCAAGGAGAGAAGCTGCTCGGAAAATCGCTTGGATACTCAATCGGGCCTGGGGCCCTTTGTTTCTAATCGCGTAGTTTAATAAAGACACTTATATAACCTTTAGCGGAGTCCGCAGTCTGATAAATCCCCAACAACAGTTATACAATGGAATCGCATTGATACAATTCTATATAACACGTTTCTTTTTATATTATTATTATTATTATTATTATTATTATTATTATTATTATTATTATTATTATTATTATTATTATTATTATTATTATTATTATTATTATTATTATTATTTTGTTATTATTATTATTAATAATAATATGTGGGGTTTTACGTCCCAAAACCACGACATGATTATGAGAGACGCCGTAGTGGAGGGCTCCGGAAATTTCGACCACCTGGGGTTCTTTAACGTGCACCTAAATCTAAGTACACGGGCCTCAAACATTTTCGCCTCCATCGAAAATGCAGCCGCCGCGGCCGAGATTCGATCCCGCGACCTTCGGGTGTTGTTGTTATTATTATTATTATTATTATTATTATTATTATTATTATTATTATTATTATTATTATTATTATTATTATTATTGGAAATAATGCATTTTCATGCGTTTTAATACCATCACATTTTTGCCCAATATTGGATAGTACGACCGCGAAAGTGCCATCTTGACCGATATATCTAGAAATCCTATGATCGGTATACTAGCTCAAATCACGACGACGACCCATTGGAAGCCCGAGAAAGTCATGGGGACCGGTGTTCAAGCGACGCACTCTTGAACGGACTTCTATAGCGTCGTCGCGAATGCAGAGCTCAGTGAGCAAACTAAAGCTTTTTTTTTTTTTACTTTTCAGGAGAACTTACTCCCAGTCGTTGAAAAGAACAAAGTGCAGCGTAAATTCGCCAGCTACTTCATGTTGCTCAATAAAAGTGAATGTTGAGGGAATATGCATATTTTCCTCTTTTTTTAGCCTGCTTGGTTAATACGATTTTCGCATAATACGTTTTATGTTCTGGTTCCCGTGAAAAACGTATCAACGAGATTCCACTGAACATCACATCGGAAGCGTAGCGTTCCCTATTCCCGGAGAAGGAAAGCGGGGGCGGGGATCGAAGAAAAGCAATCAGTCAATCAGTTATTGATGTCATGCAAACCTGAAACTTGCTTACACGAGGTTCGTTCCAGAGAGAATTCAGCTGGTGATTGTACGTTAACGTTTCTGGCAAGAAAAGATGGCGACAGGTCAACGGTGGAATGATTTTGATGGCAGTAAAGATATTTTGTTGTTGTTGGTGGTGGTGTTGTGTCCTTATTTGTATCACGTTCCTCCCACCGTGAGCGATCCAAACATAGGAGTGGCTCTCAGCCCCTGCGTACCCCGGCTTCACCGTGCCTGCGTTCCCAATTGATACATCCTTGAAGAACCGCCACCCTGGCAGCCGGCGCGTGCAACATACGCCGCCAATCGCCGTGCACTGAAGCACGCGTGGCTTCCGCGTGCGCGCGGGAATTTCCGGAAGCCATCTCGCAACAACAGTTCTCACAGCAAGCCACCACGGATACGCTGACTGGGGCCGCGAACACACGCAATGAGAGACGGCGCGAGCCGAAAGGCGCGACAACGCGAGCGCGGACACCTAATAAAGGCTTGCATACAAATGGTACGCGTTAACTACCACCGGTTACCATGCCGCATGCGGGTTGCGCCTATTAAACTCTTTCGTTTTACATGTTGTCTAGACCCATAGCCATCGCCTAGTATAGTATAGTAGAATAGAGGTAGAGGGGCGGGTCATGCAGTGTTAATGCAAGCATATTATATCAGCACGTGAACAAATAAAGAAAAGGATATCTGTGAGCAAACTTCACCCGCAAAATATGTGCAGGCCGTCATTTCAAGAAGTAAAGAAAAGGATAAAGAAAGCGAGTAATTAACATCTGGCGCAGTCGGTTTTATTACTTTTTACGCAAGTTAATGCACAGACGCTGCGTGTACTATTCGTTGTCAATTGGTATCTGCGTTCTCAGACACCGCAGCTGCACAGGATCTTTAAGCACGCCAATGCGCTTAGGAAGGAGCCCTTAGAAAGGCCCATCATCACTAAGCCAAGATTGAAGACACTTCCGTCCTTGCTACTGGAGAGCATCATATACGGAGATGTCTTGAGCGTTGTTACCTTTAGAGCTCCTGCCGCGATGCTACCTCCACACGCTCCTCGTAGCTCTCTGCGCAGCCAGCACCTGAGTCCCCAATCGATAACGTAGTCCTAAATCTGGTAGTGCCAAGCGAAGAATATAATCTGGCAAGCACATGTGCGTCGAAACCATGCGGCTGGTCGACCGACGCTTCCGGAAAACGTACGTGGCTCAGAGCAGTGTTGGAACCTGTTCGAAGCTCGGCAGATTTGTTAAATGCAGCGCCAATGTTCTTTTAGTACATCGGGACACCGCCAGCCCGGTGGCGTCGGCCCTTTCGGCTCGCCGCACGTGCGACGCAAAGAAAGCGAAATCGAAAGCAACATCGCTAAACGGGAAGCAAGACCGCTTTCCGCGTCTTTAGAACGCATGCCTGAACTCCGACGACCGTAGCCTAAAGTATGCCTAAAGAGAGGGTGCGTCCAGACGGCGGGAGGTGGCCAAGCTATCGCTTATGCACACAATCACAAACATTCCTCCCTCGCAAACTTCGTTTCTTTCTCCCCGCATACTCAGGGTCCATCCATCCTCCTGGTTAACCTACGCTCTCGCCAGACCAGATGGCTGTCCCCCCTATGACTTCTGTGTGTGTGGCTCCTTCTCATCCACCCCCTCCCTCCGTACGCCCTGGGGGGGGGGGGGGTCACCGCACTGCGCGCTATGCAAAGGGAGAAAGGAGGTGACGGAGGAGGGTACAGACTGGAAGCCCTGCACCAACACGCACTGCTCCTCCCCTGGTGCTGCACTGCGCCGCTCGCGGGATCCTCCGCTACCTGGCTTCCGTGTATTCGGTGCAGTGGCCGAGACCCGCACTTCCCAGCACGACTCCGAAAAGGAGTCGAGAAGCACTCCGAGTGGTGTTCTTTGTAAACTCTGGTGAAGCATGACTTAGCGAGGTGCACAATTGGCCGAACCTTTGGGAAATGAGCGCTTAGAAACACACGGGCAGCGATCTGTAGTAGACACGACGGGCGCTGAACCATTATGTATCTTGTTATTTAGCGCATAGCAATCCAAAATATTAGGTTTCGGCGGGAAAACACTTTTAGACGAGAGACAAGCTCTTGTGCGTGTCCATTTCGCTGTCTCTCGTCCAAGTGACTTCAGCGTTAACGCGTCATATCTGGAGAAACCGAACCTCAGTACGGTTTCCAAAAGAAGTCACGTGCTAGCCTACCACGGCGCGAACACTGTATTTACTGCAGCGTTTCATCTCCTCTCTACTTCAAAAAAAGCCCCTCTCTCTCTCTCTCTCTCTCTCTCTCTACTAGCGCGCCTGAGCGTTACGGCGACACAGGGTCAGCCAAGCGCAAGTTCGCAATAGGGAAAGTCAGAAAGATGTAAGCAACATTAAGGTTCCGTCATTGGCGAAGATGCATGGAAACGACAGCTGCGGTGCTTCGAGTGCAGGACGCAAGACATACAGCATTTGCAAGTGCCCAGTTACTACCGCGTGAACATTTGTGTTCTGTTGAACTTTTCTGTTGTATGAACTCTGGATGCGAAAAAGTTTTATTTTACTTTCTGCTGCACAAACATTTACAATGTAGCACTGAGACTTCAGTACATCTGAATGTCCGTCCGCGTGTCCTTTCTCAATTGTTGTTGCTGCAGTTGTTGTTTTGACAACATTACCAGAAAAGCTGTTATGTATAAGAGAGTACGCGTAGCCGACGTCACAAGTGGGCATCAGCACCTTATTAAATACGCATATTTAAAACAATGAACAGTTGGATATTGTTCTGTATAAGAGCTCCCTTGCTCTTTAAGCGAGCGAACATAGTGTAACTGCACACCGAGGCGGGACAACGGCACCGTTATGCATGAAAGGCACACCTGCGTCAAATCCATCAATTTCGTCGGCGGCTGTGAAGTGTTGCAAACTTGTCAGGTGCGGTTACTGGTACTGTATGTAAATACGACGAATAGGAGGGCAAATGCGTCTTCGTGCAACACATCAATTGGCACATAATTGTCGTTCGTGACGTTTTCCGTATTAAAACACGTCTGTGCAATGCACTACGGTGTATTCACCTTTTTTTTTTCCTTATTCAGAGTCGTCAACCGATTTCTCTCTTCTCTATTTTCGGTGTCCCCGTGACCTCATGAGCGTAAATGAGCGAGCATGTCGTTACCAGCCTCGCCAAGCGTAGCCATCGCGCCCGCCTTAAATTAATACCGAGGCTTAGCCAAGAGGACCGCCAAATTCGCTGCATTGAATCTCACCGCGTTCTTCTCCACCATCCCGGAGATGAAGCGTTGCAGTGTAGCCCAGTTATAGATAAAGACCTGTGTGAAAAAGCTTCAATCGTGTTTTTAATTGAGCCTAGACACCGTTCTCCAACAAACTTCACAAGTAATAATACCTGGGTTTTCACTTCCCAAAACCACGATATGCTTGTGAGGGACGCCGTAGTGAAGGGCTCCGGAAATTTCGACCACCTGGGGTTCTTTAATGGGCGCTTAAATGCAAGTACACGGGCCTCCAGCATTTAGCCTCCATCGAAATGCGACCGCAGCGGCTTCGATGTGACAGCTTTCTTACATTCGACAGAATACGGAGCATTAGATTTTGCATGCTTGGGTTACGAAGACAAGCCGTTCGGTGCACAAAAGCACCTGAGCCGGCTCACAAAAACAACGCAGGCATGACGTCTTAGGAACGCAAAGGCCATTTCGGTTACTCAAATGTCGCAAAATACAGTCTCCCTGCCGAGCAGAAGCGACCTGATGACTGACTTCTCGACTTCTCTCTCTCTGTTCTTCTCATCATTCCTTAATGTCCTGCTCGATTCTAAACTCCAACAGGGTACTCGGATATCCTCTTCGCCAGGATAAGGAGGCCTCCTACAGACGGATCTGTGCCGTTCGCGTAGTGCACGCAATTCCTCGAGAACACACAAACACGACACCACGCAGTGCGACGCCACCTTTCACGGCCCTTTCTTCGCTCTCCGCCCTCTGTCGGGGGCAGCTGAACACACCGTCGGGCATCACCTCGGCTCCAAAGCACGACGCGCCTCTCTTCTGCCGCCGACGCCCCTCTGCCGAAGAAGCATGCATACATGGGAGCTGCCGAGTCGGAATGCCGCAGACACCCCCGCATACCTTCACTGCACCCGAAGACAGCAACCGGCGCCGCACGTAGTACAAACAAAATGAATACATAAATATGAATGAAAAACTGAAAGAATGACGTTTATTTCAACGCTCGTCTGACAAAGGCCTTGGCCCGGTTGTGCGTCTACAGACAGTCGTAATTAAGAAACTCGCCGGAGTACAACGTTTTGTTGCTTCGCTCACTCGAAAGTAACTGGCAAGGACGCCCCGGGACGGCCGTACGGGAGTCTTTTAGTTCCATAAACGGCGATTTGCAGTACCCGCCACGGCTGCTCATTGCGATATATGCTCCAGCGCAGAAGGTTTCGGGTGCGACTCCCGGACGCGGCGCGACCGCGAGCCTCAGTCGGTGCGGAATAGGCGAAATCGTAATCAGCAAATCAGCGCTGAAGGACTAGCACAATGTTATTTATGAATATATACAGGATGTGTTTCACGTAACAAGAACCAAGAATTTAAAAAAGGAACAAAAAAAAAGTGGTTAAGCGCAACTAAACGAAACCAAAGACAAATGACTTCCCGTCCTGTGGTGCTCGATAGGGTGTTTTTGATATTGCACTTAATTGGTTCATAAAGCAAGATCAATTATGCAACATTTTTTTTAAATTCCTTCAGGGCCAAGTGCGTTTCGCATACGCTGTAGAGGGCATTCATAAATGATCGATCCAATTTATTGTGACAACATGGTGATTTTTCCCGCCGTTCACAGAAAACCTGCGAAATATGAAATAAAACCACGTGACTGCGCTCACGCGCTACCGTGTATTGCAGCGCACCAAATCATGGGAAATCTCTCAGGGTGGAAGTGGGTGGCGGCACCAGACGAATCGTTGAAGCCTTAGACACACGTATTTATGTCAACGGTTTTGCCTGCACGACGATTTTTCGTTGGAAAAACATATCAGGTATAGCTTCTACACTTTTACTATGACGCGCAGACATATATATATATATATATATATATATATATATATATATATATATATATATATATATATATATATATATATATATATATCACAACGCTATTGCATCAGTTGGCTGCATGCGATTCTAAATCGAAAAGCATTCCGACCCAGGTATTGCGGCCATTCGAATCCCTATGCGTTTCTGCACAAAGCCACGCGTCCGACTACGGTCACCGCGCCCAGGAAGCGAACCCTCGACCTGGCGCTAGGCGGAAGACTGACCTCGCAGTCACTGGGCCTCAGTGACACAATCTGTACGTCCGCCCGATCATCAGTGCCACACGATCGCTCGCCTACGACCGACTAGACAATGCGCTTAGCGGTTCCTCAGTTTCCGGAAACTTGCATACACGCTAAAAGCGTGCGCGCAGCGGTCGCGATACAGAGGCGTATACTACATAATCGGTTCGCGCGTGTGCAGAAAGGAAACGCCGTGGCAGCCGCCCACAGCCGTTGACGAAGCCCCAGCAAGGTGCGTTGAACCTGGGCGTCGTTTTGCCTGTCCGTTTCGCAATCGAAATGCGCGGAGAAGGTAAGGGCAATGATATCCGTTTCGCGGCAGCGCAAACACAAGGGTCATCGAGCGTACACCGGTTGTTGTTTTTTTTTTTTCTTGTTTAATGTTCTCGAGAAGGCACTATCTGGGCGCGCCGTCGGGACGATTACGAAAACGGCCCGAGCCGAGACAGCGTCGCCCAATGAAACGAAGACAATAGACGGGCCTAGCTGCGCGCGCGAGACGCTGAAAACACAAGAAACGGTGCTGTGCGTGGGGAGAGGTGTTGCCGCACCGTCACCACGAGGGTAGCTAGTGCGGCAATATGGGCGTTAAAAGCGACCGTTATGCGACGCTCGGCTGGAGACACTGTCCCGAGACAGAGGTGTTCGCCGCGCACACAATGACGCCGCAGCGAAAAGAAAAAAAGAATGAAAGCGGTGACGCCAGCGTTCGCGGTAGGCCGCCTTTCGGTGTCGCGACACCTGAGCGCGTGTGCGTTGCCATCTAGCATCACTTTCGGTCGAAGGCACCCAGCGCTGAGGCTTTAGGTAGTGTAGTTGTACTGTACATGACACCCTTCAGGAAAGAGAGTCTATACAATAATTCTATACCACAATCGACAGTAGCGCCAGAACACAACCTAGCAAACGGTGGAAGAAAAATTGGAGTGTCATCTCAGATCGCTTAGCACAACGAAAGAGTTCCCAATGCCTGAAACATTCCCAGTGCGCATGCTCCGCATGACTCAGACGCGTCTTACGGTCTAAATAAAAAGCATGGACAAACGCTAAACATGAACGTGGTACGATTAGGTGAGCGATGAAGCATACATAAGAAGTGGAGCTCACTCTGACTATATTTTTGCGCTTGGGCTCACTCTGACTCAGACTCACCAAAATTTTCCTCAACGGGATTCACTCGGGCTCAGACTCGCTGAAGTTATTCTCAACCGGACTCGCTCGGACTCGAACTCACCAGAGTATTACTCATCCCGACTCACTCAGACTCAGACTCACGGCATAAGAATGGAAGCTTGAGCGAGTTGGTATGCGTTCATCTTGGTTGATACAGCACACACGAAACGACGACGAAGTATAAGAAAACACAGGACTCACGGCTCGATCCGAGTCTGAGTGAGTCGTCGACTCATGAGTGTGTTTGCCGACCTATGGAAGCGTTCGCTGGCTCGCGAACGCTTCCTTTATTTTATTGGTCTTTCTAGATGCCGTAAACGGGGTCGTTGGCGCGATATATGAAAGCGTCGTAACGCCCTCTTGCTGGTGCAACGTGCCAAGCGCACACGTGTAGGGTTTCGGTTAATTGCGTTTCACTGCTATACCGAAAGGCCGCGAAGCCTCACAGCGGTGTCAGACGGGACATATCCGCCTCTAGCGCACCGTTTCGCAAGATGCGGAATGTGCACAGCCAATCGCAGCGCACAGCCCGGGTAATGGTGATCGACGCCGCCCACGGCCAAGGTCGACTGAAGCGGTACGTCCGAAGTCGCATCAGGAATAGTAGTTGCACTAGACTGAACACAACAGTGTCGCAGTGGTGAAATCACTCAAGCACCGCTGACATCGCCCCATTCGATCGGAACACGACTGTATGCGAAACAAAGTGTAACACCTAAGTAAACGAAGGAGAATACTTCCGGTCTGTGCAGTGAATGTGTCCCCCCCACTTCAGCCCCACTCCAATCACCGTACACGCTCGCAAACTCCTACTAATATAGCTTGCCCTCTCACTCGCCCCCTCCATTTATTTGATATCGCTCTTTCGCGAGTGATGCAGACTCTGAAAGCATTCATTCTTCGTCATGCTATGTTACAATCCTGTCATCTTACATTGAACTACCACGAAGCGACCGATGTCGCCTATTATACGTCTCGCGACTCCACGTTACCTGCATTCGTTTCCTGTGTGTTTGAAGCCACAATGCGAGTTGGGGCACGGACTGAACAAAAATAAAGTACATCTGTTTGGTTCTTCTACTACATATGTTATAACGAAAGGTCTCATATCAAAGTGTATGAAACTAAGGGACCTCTTAGTGTATACTGAACAGAATCTACATACACAATCACTAAATTTACTAAAGTCAAACCGCTCTTCAGAACCGCATACCACCAACAGCTAACACATACAGCAGGCTCAGTCCGACCCTCCCCCTTCTCGGTGTTGGAGCTGGCACGCGCGGCCGAGGTCACGACAACGCCTCTGAACTCTCGCTCTCTATCATCCCGTCCTGCCATTACCGAGGACGGAAGAGTTGGCCGCATGGTAATGGCCCTCATGTATACACACACCGCTATGGCTGCAAACGAAAGAGAAGGTGCATGGTGCTGCCTCTCGGTGAAGCCTTCCGCCCGCATTGAGTAGCTCGAACATCCGGGAAATATCGAGCCGCGCGGCACGAATTTGACCAAATGTAAGAATGGCTCGCCCCCAGCCCCCAACCCTCATCGCATACCAAGGTCACGTGCACGCTTCTGCTAGTCAGTGGTCAACTGTTACCGGTTCGATGAGCGGAAAGATGCTTACTGAACACCGGAACCCCGAAAGAGTTGGTTAAGTTTGGTTTACTGATAACAACAATAAGAATATCTGGGGCTTTACGTGCCAAAACCACGATACGATTATAAGGCAAGCCGTAGCGTGGGACTGCGGATGAATTTCGACCATTTTGTATTCTTTTAACCTACACTGGCATCTCATAGAACACGGGCACCTCTAGCATTTCGGCTCAATAGAAATTCGACCACCGCGGCCGGGATCGAACCCGCGACGTTCTGGTCAGCAGGCGAGCACCGTAACCACCGAAGCGGGCTTAAGCTGGGTTTGGTGTATGGCGCGAAAGTGACTGCAAGGCTACGCTGCGCTAGCCACAGGAAACGGCGAATGAAAGATACCGTACTTCCTCGTTATAGACACAGCCCTCCGGACAAGTCTTGCCATTAAGTCGCGGGCTCCATTGACCGCTGATTTGTCTTTCTCACTCGTTAAGTTAGCTCCTCCTCATTCTACTTTCACTTATGAGTGTGCGCGTAAGTACTAGTGCTCTCTTTCCTCCCGTCCTCGCCCCGCGTAGGGTAGCAAGCCGTGTACAACCTGGTTAACCTTCCTGCCTTTGCTGTGACTGTTTCTCTCTTATACTAAAAACAACTGTGGCGTTTTTTTTCGAAAATGGGCTAAATCCAGAAACCGAAACTAGCTCAAATATTGCTCCATTGGCGAGTACATTCTCTCAACTTTCCTCTAAATGAGAGATCGGAACGAAATGAGTCAAATACCAACAGCTACGTGTGCTCACAGATCCCGTTTCAAAACGAAATTGAGCCAGATCCATGCGCTGTATGGATCGAAATGAGTCAAATCCAGTATGCCGATAGTAGAGCGCTTCGGCGATCACGTGATTCGGCGAACGTGGAAGCCTCCGTGTGATTTCCCGCCTAGCCTGACTACTCTGGCCTGTTTTTCTGCAAGTTTTTTTTTTATTTTTTGCCCTTTCGGACGTGGATTATCAGGGTTCGGTGGGATGTGAATGAGATCGGCGACGAGATCGGTCCCGAGGACGTCGACGACATCGTGAACAGAAGCAATGTCGACGCCGACGAAGCAAGAATGTGCCATCTGCACAGAATTTCAATAAAGTTTTTTCAAGAATACGCCTTTGAATCCATGTCTCAATTCGAAATGAGCCAACATCCAAAGTTTATCAGCTAATAATGGTGAAATCCGACTGCCTATTTTTTTATTGATTGTGGCCAGAAACTTTCCCCTAGCCGACATGTAAAACATATCATAGAAATAGCTTTGACAGCGTTGTATTAGTTTGCCATAGCAAATTTTTGCCGTTTTCTCAAATTCTCTTTGGATGGATTTGACCCATTTCGAAAAAAAACGCCTCAACTGTCACTCTAACGAAAAAGTTCCAATGGTATATGGGCCTCGTTGTAGACCTGCTTCCTTACGTTTAATGTCGTTGAAGCCACTCTTAGTGAGGGATAGGTTGGTTTGTTCAGTTTTCGAACACAAAAGAAGATCTTTAAAAATATAAGACGATAAAATGTGCATTTCATTGCCTTCTTTTGTCAACGCAAGATACATCGCGGGAAACGTCATTCATACGCGCCCCGTTAGCCGGAAAACCCAGGCTGTCTTCCCGACTGTCAACGTATAGAGACGGTCACCAAATGCTGGCCAGTGCTGGAAGACACCTTCCATCTCGATCGAGGACGTCCGCGCAACAGCGTGACAATCATGCCTTCGTCAATCCCGCGTACGTCGGCCCCGGCGGGACCTCACTTCTCGCCCCTTCAACCTCGGGCGGAAACGACCCACGAAAACTCACTGTCCCCCGCGTACGCGAGGAAACAACGCAACGCCCGAGTTGAGGCCAACATCACAACAGATACAAGCGGAGAAAGCCGAGCGAGCAGTCGTACACACGGCAAAGCAATGCAGAAGGGAGAGAGAGCTGCAACGTAGGTAATCCTTTGCCGAGGGTACGAGGTTCTTCGCGTGCGCACATGTACAAACACACACGAAGGCAGCTCCACTTCGCTTAGCATGCAAGCCGCATCCGGGGTGGTACTACCCGAGATTGTTGCGGGGCCGGGTGTTGTAGGCAGAGGCGCGTGAGAAAATAACGCCCCTCTACGGAAGGTGAAGGGAAGTGGAAAGAAGGAGAGAGAGAAGTGAACGATGTTGCATATGTTTATTTTCTTTTATTCTTCCCCTTCTTCTCTCTCAGGTAATGCCCGAGTGCCGCCTATGCGCAGCGGCGGATCCGCGCTTTCACGGAACGACCACGACCGGAAGCGTCGTCCATTGCGCTACCTACCTGGCAGTCTGTGATTGTGTTTGCGTGTGACAGGAGGTGGAAGCCAGCCCCGTTCTCCCTTTCTTTTGTTGGATGACGAGCAGCAGTAGTAGTAGGTCGAGTAACCCGGTTACGGACTGAGCGCGCCGAATTTGTGGGCTCTTCAGACGATAGCGAAGAAGAGAAAAAAAGTGGTAGACGCGCTAGATTTTTTTTTTTTATTCTTACTATACTGTTCGGCATGAAAGCATATAGAACTGGAACCGACAAAACAAAGTAAGGAGCGGGCAACTGCCAGCGGGAGAACCACAACTCCTTTCTTCGGCTACCTCCCGGCCATTTGGACCAACCGGGTATCCAACCGCGAGTGGCGTCGCACGCAACACACGCGCGAGTGACGTCAACGCAGGGCATATGTACACGAAATAAACATAACTAAAAATGTTAAAAAAGGTTTGGACGGCGAGATTTTGGCTTGGGGCGTCCATTACCGAAGCCCCATCACTGCTATACGATTACTGCGCCACAGGGGCATGCGTCATCAGGCAGATTGAACACCTTTATGAAAGCTGGATCGCCGCTAGGCCAGGAGCACAAATAGTCTTTAATTTATAGACCATTTTACGTAAGACACGCGGGCGCCGCCACTTTGGGCTGATCCATGAAGGTACTTAGAAGCGTAAAACACACAAAATACGCAAGAAGAACTGGACGAGACGAGCGCACCTTGGGCTGTTCTACTTTCCAGTGTCAAGGCCACGCGACAGTTAAAATTTTGAGCCTGTACAGTACACTCTTAGAAAAAAACTTAGTAAATGGTTAGTAAATGCTTGCATTTACTAGTATCGAGCGTATTTTACTACCTTCGCAAAATCTGTTTACTAGCCAGCAGTTAGTAAAGGTCGTAAAGTGCTGCCTTCACTAACCAGAAAATTTACTTCGTGTTTTTAACTAACTACTAGCCACCCACGTTGCCAGATCTTTCGTAGATGCGGAGTATACTTTGCCGTAATCGTGACGGTCTTTAGCAAAATTTAAACAAACTTTATTTTATTGATTACCTTGGAATTAAAATTTTGTGCTACGTGATAGCACGCATATAAGCAAATATAAGGGCACACGATAATGTGTAGAAAACATCAATTATTTTTCTAAATTCTATGGTTGCTAACCAGTACACGGTGTGCTATCCCAAAGTAGGAGCATAAATAGTCTTCAAGCCGTTGCGAGAGTAGATATTGGCTACGTAAAAGTCTTGCTATTCTGTGTGTGCGCTTGCGTGTGTGTTCTCATTCGTGATCAATTCATGCCTCTATGTATGTTGCTGTGATGTGTACTTACCATGGTAATTACATGAAGTAATTAGCGACCATTAGTTGATGTACGAGGACAATGCCACTTCGTTTTTTTTTAATCCTTTAAGTACTTTTGTAATAGAATCATCTTGATATGGCAATGCACACGCACATTTAAACAAAATAGGCGTAAACCTCTAATTGGCTAAATGTAGTAGAGTTAACACGGTTAGTAAGTTGCTAGCGCGGTTACTAACACCTTAGTAATGGACTAGCCATTCGAGCTAGTACTATTCACTCACTAACTATAGCAAGTTCCACTAACCTGCATTTTACTAGCTTCACTTACTAAGAGGCTAGTGTATTTTGTGACAAATAAACGGTTAGAGTTTAGTTAGTGAATATGCCGACTTTTTTTTTTTCTAAGAGTGTATACGGGTTTGTTTCGGCGGCCGTGAGCGCACGAACAGCGACATGCATCAACACAGCAGAACTTCACGTTTGAAAGTAGAGTCAACGTTCCGTAAACTTTTGTTGCCGAGTGTATTATTGAGGAAACTTCTTAAAATGATTACACGCAGCAACGGCAGCACAACCTTTCGTTTTCATACGCTGGAAATGTTCCTTTTACGAGGCGCATCGAAGCGGTGCATCGAGCCGCATCAGCCTGACCAGCTAAGGATCGAAGCGCTGCGCCGTTACAAAGGGCCCGCATTTCCTCGAGCCGCGTTATACGGGGAAGCAAGCGCTACAGTGAAGAACCGCCTCTGTTGCGAATTCAGACGCGGGAACGCAGCGGTGAGACGACGGAACCGCATCGAAAGTGGCTCGGAATACGAGTGATTGATGGTCATAAATAGAGTCTCGATAGTTTCTGAAAGTGAAAGCCGGGGGGAAAAAAGAAGGCGCCGCCGCTTATTTTTGGAGGGCAGGCAAAAAAGAAATAGAAAAAAAAGCAGGTGCCTCTTGTGAGAGTTTGAACGAGGAAGTGAAAGAGAATCGAATGAAAAGCCGCGGACGATCATCATCTTTCGCGAAGGAGCGCGAAAAAGGCCGACGATTGCGGTACGTCCGAAGTCCGCCTCACTTTTATACATTTATTCCTTTCTATATCGGCCGACTTACCTCGAAATTCCACGCTCGCTTCTTCCCAGTGTTATTCTTAGGAACCGCCGCCGAAAAGCGTTTACGCGGGAGACGTATTTCCTATGACATTCACGTATTTCCTATGAAGACGTACGCGCACCACGCGGAGGTATTGAGGTCTTTATCTTGCACATTGTCTCAACCCAGCTCAATGTTAAGGTTGTCGCGGTCACGACTGCGCGCTTAACTTCCGCTTCACCTACAGACGCGGCTCACTGTAGAGTGTCTTCTTGAAACGGCCGCACGAAACTCGTGGAAGAAGTCGAGAACTTGTTTATTTTTTTTTTTTTGGAGACTAAAGCTCGCATAAAAATTAAAAATGCAGGCCGAACACATTCAGGTTGTCGATGTGTAGAACATATGCGATATGACCGTTGAATCGAGAGTTAATGTAGGCAATTTATTGTTGCTGTTCATAACAGCCGGTAGGCTACGCTGGCCAGCACTTACAGTAATTTAGGCAATAGTAGGGCTTTTGCACTGCCGTCATTATGGGGTATGCAGCGAAATTATTAGCCAGTGTGGCGGAAAGCTGTGCCACCAGGTGCAACTCAGTAAATGTAGAACAGTTGTTTTCTCGTACCGTGGTTCTTTCTTTCTTTCTTTCTTTCTTTCTTTCTTTCTTTCTTTCTTTCTTTCTTTCTTTCTTTCTTCTTTCTTATTCTTTCTTTTCTTTCTTTCTTTTTTCTTTTTCTTTCTTTCTTCTTCTTTCTTTCTTTCTTCTTTCTTTCTTCTTTC